>NW_006262022.1:6750164-6779219 GCF_000493195.1 Citrus x clementina
CATTTTCCCCCCCCCCCCCCCCCCCACCAACCCAACCCCAAAAAAAAAAAATGACCTATCTATAATTTTCCCACTCGCCGAGTTTACTGAATATTGCTTACTGTCCCAACAGATTATCCCATTTATCTGTGATAAAAAAAAATAAACAAACTAAAAGCCGACTCCGTTACTTTCTTCTCTTCCCTGCACTCACTTACGCAGAAACTTGTGCTTACTGAAAAAGATGGGTAGCATTTCCCCTCGGTCTTTCCACAATACCAGAACAATACCTCAGTAGTTTGGTTGCACCACGGTCATGAAAGTTCAGCTACAAGACCATAAAAATGCGGCAATAATAGAGTTGAAGCATTTTCTTCTTTCCTTTCTTTCAACAGATATTTTAAGGATTCATATTCAAACAAAATAGTTTCTTTTTGCCTCCATTTTGACATAATATACTAAAGTTGCATTTTTCCATAATACAACACTCAGATAATTGCAGTTATGTAGTTTCTTTGATCCATAAAGGACAAGTAAAGGGCGCTGATGACCTAAAGGCAATAAATACTGGCTGTCCAATAAATTAATCAACCCTTCAATGAGTACTTCTTCCCCGTAAAAGGCCGGAACTTTGGCTCCTCTTTCTTTTCAGGCAGCTCCTGTTTTATCTCTTTTTCAGCTACCGGCTGCACGGAACAAGGAACATATTACTTAGCAGTTTGTAAAAGCTTTGTTTATAAAACTGAGTGATGATGCTAAGCAAACTGATTCAGAAAAATGAAGGTAGGTAAAATAGTAGTACCTTTTGTGTTTCCTTAGGATGGAGGCTTGCATTTGATCCAAACACGAGCTTTCCCTGAGACTGTCTTGCAGCATTTTGTGAAGTAGACCCTGCAGATGGCTGCCCAGTACCATTAGACGTGGCAGGTTGCTTGTCTTTGGACCCTAAGGAAGGAACAGGAGGAGGTTGATATGTCAAAGGTTTCCCATCCAACCGTCTAGCTACTCCAGTAAAAGGGCTGAATTTTGGTTCGGTCTCAACAGAAGCCTCTTCAGCTACATAAAAAATGAGATTGATCACTTGTAAGGAATGAATAACATACCTTATTGCAATTACAAATTAAATTTAAAATAAATTCCACATACTTCCAACAATTCTCATCAGATGATAACTCTTGAAATTTTTATAAAAAGTTTAATTAAGTTCCAGAACAGATCCAATGTGGTGCACCTAAAATACAAAATTTTGTAGTAACAACCCTACAGTGAACAAAAACAACCCTATTGGCATGGGCTTAGACACAGAACAAAAACCACTTGCTCAAAAGGGAAAAAATATAGGTTGAACTGTATCAATGCTCAATCTATAATTAAAGAGAATGGAGGAAACCATTTATTTTTTTCTTTTCTTGTTTTCCTCCAAAACAAAATGAGTGGAAGAAACAAAAAGGATGAAATAACAGAAACAGTAAGGGAAGACACCTAAAACAATTTCTCACCTTTTGCTGTTGCCCTACTTGAAGCAGATGCAATTGGTTTTTCAGGTTCCTTATAATCCAGAGGAGGTGCAAAATCTACCTCACAGTCAGTCTCAATGATGCTTATTGCATTAGAAGGCTTCGTCTCTATAATGTCAATGTAATATTTCTTATTGTTATATGCCACCATAATACTGTCCCCAGTGGTCAAGCAGGAATAATTCCTTAACGTCGTCTCCAAGCTGCATGAGAAAGATGTCAAAATGATAAGCAGGACAGCTATCATATCACTTGAATTATAAAATACAAAGGAACAGGCAGATGCAGAAACATCAAAATTAAAAAAATTCAGCAAGATACACACAGAAATAATAGATTAAAAGAAACAGAAAGCAGACTTGATAAGAAGACAGAGCAGAATCAGAACCACCAAAAAAAATAAATAAATAAATAAGGCTTTCACTTCAGAAGTCTCTTCCATCCCAAAATTATCAAAGGTTAACAAATCAGAGAATCATATATGTCTCACCATAAACAAATAATTAATGATAAAATGCAGGAACTCACATGGCTTTGGGATTAGAAATATCGAGAAAGTCCTTTGTGTGAGGTTGAAGTTTGACATATGTTCCCTTTGGAAGTGTCACATTTTTCACTCGCACAATATCTCCCTCTTGTAAAAGCAGGTTCTCCATCATCTAAATAATAATAATTTTAACCAAGACAACATAAATCAATTGACTCAAAGATGTCTTTGTCAGTTAAAATGCCTTACAGCAATATTACTCCAAATTTTCTAAGCAAAAACACAAAACACTTTTCAACACCACCTACCCAGTATGGCATATAGATCATGCCTTCCTCTGCAATAAACTCAAGAACTCCACAGTGGGAAACCCGCTCAGCCGCATTATTACGTAGCTCAAACAACATTGGATAATCAATATGCAAAGATGCTGCCGAATTTATAGAAACATTAGCATTATATATTTGAAGTCACAACTTGGGGTAACGATAGATCATAAAATAAGATAGATCATAAGATAGATCATAATAGCATTATATATTATGACTAACCAAGGCGATCAAGGGCTGAAGGAGGCATTATAACTGGGGAAACAAAAAAAAAAAGGGGGAAGAGATCAGAAAAGTGAATTATGAGGGAAAAAAATCTTATAAATAAAAGCACCAAAGTTGAAAGGCTCACTTTTGTCACCACTTTCTATTTGTGGCTGCACAATAGTTAAAACAAAAAAAAAAAGGAAATGAGAATCACAGAAATCAATTACAAGTCCAAAAGAATCAATTAGAAACAAATACACAATTCGATCGATGATCCTTAGCATAATACACAAACATGAATGATTAATGAAACAACAAAATAGAAAAGAGACATCTCTGATCCAGAATAAGACCTCTGATGACATAGGAACAATTCCAAGAGTCAGTAAATTCAACAGCCATAAGATGAAAAGGGAATTTCTACCTTTTCAATAAATGATGCAGGGTAACATCGGTAACTCTGCTCAAATGATGTCCCATGATATCCATATCCATCAAAAAACTGCAACATCGCCACCAATGGAATGAACAATCAATGATGCATAGGACATGCTAGTGAAAAGCAAAACATACTCAACTATATTCAAAGATATTACTCCTTAAACTATCCACACAACAACCTTGACATTTTGCAAACATGAATTCTAAGTGGAATACAGCTGCAAAGGCAGCACAATTAAGCAGTATTTCATTTCATCGGTTTAAAATCTCCACATTGTATTCTATGCAAAAACAAGCCTGATCATCAGATCATAATGAATCACTCCCACCAACTCGTAACAATTACAATAAATTGGCAAATGCAAGCAAGGGTGAAGAATTGTGTCCTCTTAGATTGGGTTTTGGCGGAAAAAGATATTTTTATATATAGTTACCAATTTTATGAGTAAGATTTACTTTTAAATCCCTAATACTCAATAAATGTTTAAAACATAGAACTTTTCATTAATTCATAATCCAATTTCTTAATTGTTACCTTCTAAAAAGACACAAAATAATTTTGATTCATTTGTGCTATTTTCTTACACATCTTTAAATGAAATGTTTGTCCTCACTCCTCAGCATTCCCTACGAAATATAATGCGGATACTAATCAAACTTCTAATTCTCAATCCCAAAATATACTATTTCTCTAGATTCTATGTGGATCCATATACACTGCATAGTTGTCTAATTTGAAAAGAAAAAAGATAAAGTTATCAATTAATATCGAATGATTTTAATTGCACTATAAGAGAAAAACTAATTAATGTTTTCACATTTTTATTTTCTACTTAGTTAAATTCTTGTTCTTAATACTCTTTGTTCTCATGAATAATAAACAATCATGATCATATTAGATGTAACTTCCATTCTTAATCAGACACCTGAGGTGCTAAGTTTCACCTGCCAATGTAGAATAAAAATAGAAATATATAGTCATCACATCTAATAAATGGTAACCTTAAACTCCAGAAAAAAAAAATGAAAACACTAATCGACCCCATATCATGAATCAGTTGAACAATAAATTTGAACCCCATATATAAAAAATAAAAATAAATAATCACCATTTTTACTGTGAATGAGTATTCAAACCAAGATAGTCAACCTTTCAGCTCCCTACACAAAGAAGAAACCACAAGGCTCGTTCAACAAAAGCAAATTTCTATCTAAAATAATTAAACGAATAACAAAAATTTTCCTTTTTTCAGCCAAAAATTTTGTTATTATCATTTTAAATGAATGCAACGAACTAATTACAAAGAAAATCAGAAAATAAAAACCCAAATTTCGCATTCGTTTATTTACTTATTATTGTTAATATTATTAGCTCTGCGATATTCATCGGTATAAAAATAAGCTGGATTAGAACAAAAAGCCAGTGGATAATTTAAATAAGAAAATTAGTAAATGCGTAAGTGTACAAATCCAGATAATAACAAAGAAATAAACAGTAATTTAACGAAATTTCAGGGGGCCGAAATGTGATTTTACCGCACCGAAGAGAGACGGAGAGAAACTGTGATGATGGTTTAGATAAGAGTTTGATCTGAGATGAGATGAGAAGAGAAGAGACGAGAGAAGGCCTCTGAAGAAGTGATTGCTTGTTGAGAAAGTTGGGCTAAGATGCGCTCACGTGCGTAATGTACACGCCACGTAGCTGTTCGACACGTGTGATTGTGATTCTTTGGGCCGCTAGTTGGCATTGAGCCTTGGACCCTTCTTAAACCCAATGTTATGCGAAAGAAAGTTCACAGCAGCCAAAATTCCTCATAAAATCCTTTTTTTTTTTAATTTATTTATTGAAATTACTTAAATAACTTAATGTATTTCTTATTTTGAATAGAATTTAAATTCAACACTTAAATAAATTATGATCTTAACAAAATTTTACACCCACTCATTACATTATTTGTATTTATATTTTAAATTTAATCGAAAAATATTTTTTTTAAAAGAAAATTATGAGAGCTTAAATTTATTGAGATAGAAATTATATAATAAAAAGAAAATAATTGAAGATTTTAATATTTTTACATATTTTATAAATAAAACATTAAAATAAATATCTTTCTAGGGTGGAATTTTGTAAGAAGATAATTAATTTTAATATATAGATTTATATTTTAAAAAATTACACTGAGGTCTTTTAAAAAATAAAATTAAAAAAAGTGTTATAAGTATTTTAGAGGGTACTAAAAGCTGCACTTATTCTCAAAACTAGGAAATTATCGGATTTGGAATTATATTATAATTTGAAATCGTGAATCCGACTGAAATCTTATTAAAGTTTCATGTTTGGATAAAAGATACTACCCTTCACATCACCAAGCAAAATTGTTTAAACCAAAAAAAAAAAAATCCAAATCTATGCAAAATAATGAATTTAACTCGTAATTCATAGTTTGTATTAACATATAGTCTTTTTAGGACTTAGTGGATTGTGTTCTATTGCTGATAAGACAAATAGAAGGGTGAAAAAAATAATTCTTCTCCCAAAAAGACTCTTCAAATAGAATCAAGTTTATATAAATTTAATCAAATTCTTAATTACCCTCTATTTTTTCAAAAATGTAATTATAGTACTTCTCATAATGATAATATAAAAAATAATATAATATTATTTGAAGAGGAATAAGTGTCTCAATAGAATAAAAAGTCAAAAAAACCCTCAAGCTGAAAATAAACTCCTCTCCTAAAAAATGAGAAAAATGTTGAAAATATGAGTCAATATTACTTTTTTGAATTTCAAAAATAACTAGAATAGCAACTCTAATAAGCAAATATAAAGGTGATGACCAATGGCTTGAGAATAGTGAAATATATATTTAACCTAGTAGTTGCACCCAGAAATGTAGAACTAACTGTGAGTTGCAACCCATAACACTAATGCTGCATTTACTAAACGAAAATCGGAATGGGTTGGAATCGAAATGAGTTAAAATCTGAGTGAGGAATAAGAATCAGAACAAATTATTTACTTTAACTGTACGAATTAGAATCAGAATAAGTTGTATTGCTATTGATGTATTTACATTATCTTAGCATTGAAATTGAAATGAGTTTCATTGCTGAAAATTACTAAAAATCTTTAATTAACTATTATCATAATTATTATTTTATTTTTAAATTATTGTGATTACTATTATTCAAAATTAATTATTATTATTATTGTTCATAATTATGTGTTTATTTGATCTCGAATTGATATTGGAACTTGGTGTTGGATGATTTCCAGGATAAACTGTGCAATATGTCCTGCCAATGTAGATGGATAGCACAAAATGGTATATAAATTAAAAAAAAGCCAAGTTAGTGGACTAGATTAAATCAGATCATAATGGTATGCTCTTGTGCTTGAAGATAGAAAGTAAATCTTTTAGTTTTTTAGATATGCCCCAGATTCAGAGACAAATACACAATCTGTCACCCGGTAGCGGGAACACCACTGATTGTTAAAGGACAGCTAATCCCCAGAGATCAATACTTTGTCTACTTACACCAATTCTTCACTGTCGTGTGTACGCTTACTTTAGCAGGTTCTAAAACCACAAGACAGCAAGCTCAAGTTGTCAATGCAAGTAGAACTATGGCTGGAAATTAAAGCGAATTAATCATATAATTCCAAAGGCTCTACACGCATCTCAAATACATGCTTCGAAGAATTGTCTTCTAGAATAATCAGAAATGCTGTTTCACAACAGAACCAACTGCAAAACGTAGATACTCTTGAGTAATGTTGTGTGAGTGATAACAAAAAGGACCTTTAGACCACTTGCTTCGTAGACATTTGCAATTTTTTCAAATTTCCTCGAATTTGAAAGATCTGATTCCTGAGAGTGAACTCACTGCTGTAATAGCCAAGAGGCCTTGAGGCTTATGGCCAAGACTTTATATGGGGTTGTAAAGAAAAGAGGAGACTCATTATGATCAAGATGTTAGCATAAGAATATGAAACAAGAATGGAAGGTGGAGAAAAGTCTCAGTTTCAACAAACTTTGTCTTGCCAATACATAGTATACAACTACCAAAACACACAATCATGATTCATGAGTCACCATTCAATTGAATGCTATGTCACAAGGAATGAAGAACTTTGGACAATTAGTTAGATGTTTTGTATCACTGAAACCAAAAACAATCCAGCATGTCCAAAGCCAAAAATGTTAACAGAAATAAAAGATGAAGACGCTTAAAAACCTGATGCATAATTAATTTGGCATCAATTCCCATTACAGTCGGCAATCTCATATACTCGAAGTACAAATTAGTACAACTAGAAGTTCTAGATATCAAAGACAATCAATTTAACTAACAGAAAGTTTATGTTCAGTAGCTTCACAAATGAAAAACGAAATGCCATTTTATCTATTTAGAGAAGAAAAAGTGGTCGTACAGTAAGCGCATAAAAACTTTGCACTTCCAGCTAATGAAAAAGATGCATTATAGAAGGAAAACATATGACCCGAATAATAAAAAGTAATTTTACAACAAAAAGTTGCCAGACTTTGAAACTTATCTGATGAGTCATCCATGTCTGCAAACAGAATCCATGAACAGAACCTGGGGACATGCCATCACTACGCAACACTACTTCACGAGTTGTAATAAGAATGGGATTCTCCAAATCCAGATTTTTGGCAGAAAAAAAACAAACAAGTAAATCAGCATTCAGCTCATTGACTTACTTGTGTCTATTGAAATGTGGAATCGAGTTTAAACTAATTTCATTCTTAACAAGCAAGTCCACAACAATTGAAAGTATAGATGCGTCTGGCATTACATTTCTCTTATCCATTCTGTGAAGGAGTTCAATAACTTTTGATGTCTCATTATTGCGGATGAAACCCAGCATAAATGTATTAAATGTGACAAAATCGGGTTCCAAAGCCTTTGCTTCCATATCGAGAAATAAATCATGTGCCTTGTCCATTTCCCCATCATTACAAAGCCCATGGATCATGATGTTATATGTTACAACATTTGGCATTAGGCCTACACGAGGCAAACTTTGAAACAGTTCCCAAGCAGTTTCCAGATTGCCTATTTTACACAATCCATCAATGAGGCAGTTGTAGGATACAATATTGAGTTCATACTTGCTATCTCTTATAGCACGGAATAATTCCAGTGCCTCTAGAACAAAACCACTCTTGCAGAGCCCGTCAATAAAGTTATTGTATGTATATGTATCAGCTGCCACATGATTACGCCGCATCTCATCAAACAGTTTTAAAGCACGCTCAACCTGGTGTATTTCAAAAAGACCAAGAAACAAGGTGTTATATGTAACAACAGTTGGCTTTATTCCTTTAGAGAGCATTTCACTATAAAGGCTTAACGCTTCCTCTACATCTTTATTCTTGCAGTACCAATTTATTAATGTGTTGTAACTAACAACATCATGCATGCACCCGTTACTCTCCATAGAAACAAATAATTTCCTTGCATGATCTATTTTATCAGTTAAGCAATAACCATCAATTAATGTGTTATAAGTATATGTGTTGGGATTCACTCCTCTCCAAATCATCAATTCTAACAGCTTACTTGCTTTGTCCATCTTCCCATTCTTGCAGAGCTCATCCATGATCACACTGAAAGTCACAACACTAGGCTGTACCCCTTGATCCATCATCTCAATAAACAAACGCTTCGCCTCGTTCCAATCGTTAGCATAACAAAAACCACGAATCACAGAGGTATAAGTAACCACATCTGGGTTAATATTCTCATCCTTCATCTTCAGAAGCAGTTCCTTGGCCTTGTCTACAAAACCTTCCTTACAAAGACCATCTATAATAGTATTGTATGTAATAGCGTCTGGCTTGCAAACTGCACCAAATTTCCCATTTCCATTAGCCATCTCTTCAAATAAATTTAGAGCAACAATTGTATGGCCGGTTCGACACAATCCATTAACCAAAGTATTGTATGTAAAAACATCAGGCTCACAACCAAACACTCTAAGTTTTGTAAACAATACGGCGGCCTCCATGATTCTACTCTCCGCACACAAACCTTTAATCAAAGAAGTAAAGGTCACAGCATCTGGAGTAAAACAAGATCTGAGGATCCTCCCAAGAACAACAAAACCATGAGAAACTTGACCCATTTTGCAAAAGCAGTTAATCAAAATACTGTAAGTATGAAGATTTGGAAACAACCCAGTTGAATTAAGTCTCTTGAAGAGTGAAAGGACAGTATCATAATGTTTAGTCTTAGCAAGACAACCAAACAAAATATTGAAGGAAGTGACGGGAGGCCTAGAAGGGCGCATATTGAGCATGTAATCAAACACACACAAGGCTTCATTAGGAGTAATAGAAGTAATATCACCTTCACCGGATGATTTGCACCTTTCTCTGAGGAATTTTTCGAGTGAGGCTCGGTCTTTGACCGTCAGTCGTAGCGACTCCTTCAGTTTAGCTGTTGTATTCGGATATGAGGGTTCATTTTCCAAAATTGAAGATGTGGGTTTTCCGGTATGAGGGAACGAAGATGAGAAATTACATCTAAGAGCTGATACTGAAATTGAAGTAAAATGAAATGGACGAGTTGTGGCTACGAAAGCCATTGGAGAGCTTTTGATTATTTGGGGTTGAAAAAGAAGAAGAATAGAATTACCAAAATAGAAGGGAAACATTTGCCCTTTTCCTTCCAATACCGAATATTAACAAATACCTTGATAATCTGTCCGCAAACCGCAATCTGCCGTTTATTTTACAAGTAGAATGCTTTTGGGACCGCAACGAATGATGGCTCACGATTCAATTAGTTCAAATAATAGTTAATTATTAAATTTTATCGTTTTCTAATTTAAATTGTAAAATTTCTTCAGTTGAATAAAAGTATCAAATTTTCTTACCTTATCCTCCTACTCAAACATAAGTCTACTCCAAAATTTCATATTTACATAGATTAAATTGTCATGAGTACTAAAATGATTAGATCCATCACTTAGTATAAAAATAGTTTATAATATTTAAAATAATTTAATGTGTAATTTGGTGCCAAAAGGATTGAATTATCCTTATAAAATAACTGCTATTGTCATTTGTACTTTTTTCTATTTTGTCATTTTATGAAGTAATTCTATTTTTTTAGTGAGTGACTGATACAAATTATAAATTGAGGTAAAAAAATTAAGCAAGCTAAAGTTTTTGTAGTATTTTTGGACACAGAGTAACCTTGGGGTAAATGGCTAATAATTTCTTATATTATAAAAATCCCATTCACTATAAAATTAATAATTGATATAATTTTAGATTACATTTCTAATTTTTTGTAATGTGAAAAGAAGATCTAGTGACTAGTATACTATTTTTCGTATCACAAATTCATATGACATGCTCTGGAGGCTTTTTGTAAAATTCGTTCCTGATATTGCTTATTTATTCTTGAATTCAAACTTTTTGTAATTTGGAAAAAAAATCTAGTGTGATATTCTCATATTAGTACAAAAAATTATGATATCACTATTGCTTTTAAGTACTTTTTTTTTGTGAGATGACCGCCATTTAACACCTATTTTTAAGTCATAAATATTTATTTTTATTTATATTAACAACAAATTAATATATATGATGTTTCTACTTAAGAGAGAACTTAAAGTCATAAAATTGTTAAGAGAGAACTAGAAACAAGGTTTTTTTTTTTTTATCACCAAAAGGGTGAAAGATTTTCACAATACCATTCGGAATGTTATTTGGAAGCTTGCCCTCCTCCTAATTATGGCTTATGCTTCAAGGAAGAAAACTGACAAACGGAAACAATGGTGCCCTCCTTTTAATTATGGCTAGTTGAAAGCCAATGCGGATGCTGCTTCTAATGCTGAGAAGCAGCCAGTTGCAGGTTTGGAAGCTATTGTTAGAGATGACACATATGTTCAAAGTGATAGTTAGTTCTACTAGGAAGGACTATTAGTTTCACAATAGAATTCAACTTACAAGGATGAGGATTCTGGCAAAATTTAGTTTATTCTAATGAAGAAAAAAACAATTTATTTTTTGGTATATTTGTAATACAAAAATATGATGTTCAAAGTATTTTTTAAGAATGCAACGTATTCGGCCTTATAGTAAATTAAAAATAATTTAACAAGAGAATTCAAAATCTGAACTCCATTGCGTGCTCTTTCTTTTGCAACTGGCTAAATCAGATCATCTTCTTCCTCTCATCTCTAATCAACATATATGTTTTTAAGAAATTTTATGCATTTTGGTTTTCAGGTTTGGCTTAGTTATGGTTTGCTTTGGGTAATTTCTTGGATTTCAACTTTAATTATTTTGTTATTATTGATCTGCTTATATTTTTAAAATTTATTAGTTAATAAAGTGAGATTAAAATATAGATATTATAGTTACTTTCAAGAGTCAACATCAGTCAACGGGTAACTGGGGGGTTGGGTTGATACTTCTAATAAATCTGAGGGTGCATGTAAGCCTGTAAAACTAACACAACATTATTCATACTAAAACTAAGTTTCTATTTGGTATTGTTTCTGAATTAGTATTTTCTGAAAACAAAAATAAGAATGAAAATACTGTTTTGCCTATTTTAAAACCACTCGATCATACCTCTAGAGGCAACTTTGTGAGTAATTTAATAAGATACTTGGTAAATCTAGAATTTGTGAATAATTTGATAAGATGTAAGTAATTTAACACACCTCTAAAATCCTTATAATTTAACACCCCTCTAAAATCCTTATAACACCTATTTTGAATTTTTTTCTTAAAATTCTCACAGTTTATCTCAATATATATGTGGACATGCTATTAAACCACGTAGTTTAATAGAGTTAGTGTTCAATTCACTATAAAACAATGTGGTCTATATATTGTGTCTGCACTGACTTTATTAAACCATATGGTTTAATAACGAATCTTTATAAACAAAATGAGGGCTCCCACATGAGAGGACTCCATAAAATTTTTTGCCCTAAAAAAATGTATATTTTAAAAGTTTTTTTTATAAAATATATATAAATACTACAATATTAAATTATTTTCTTATATTTTTATATTTTAATAAAATATAAATATAAGTTATAAAATGTGGTGGGTGTAAAACGTTTGTTAAAAGAATGATTTATTTATGTGTTTAACTAAATTTTCATTCAAAAAATAAGAAACAAATTTAAATTGTATTTAATTACTTAGGTAATTTCAATTAAAAATAAGTCTTATTGGAAGGGTGTCGAAAGGCCTAGTCACTTTTGAATGAGCCAATTTCAATTTCTAGCTCCTTTTAGGTTTTCAATTGAAAAAAAAAAAATTAGAGGCTTAGCTTATTTATGCCACATTGAAGTCTTCTAGGCTTTTTAAAATTTGTCCCAATATTCATAATTTATTATATGGGAGGAGGTATTAATCTTGACTAATGATATTTGACCCTTTCGTTTATCTTATTAACCCCCATTTCTTAAATTAATTCATTTTTTCAAAATTACCCTTAGTTAGAAAATAAAATATAATTAAAAAATAAGATTTTTTTTCCTCTCTCACATGCTTTCTCTGTTGTTCTCTAGCATCATCTTCACTCAACATCTATGTTCATCACTACTATTTCCATCACCATCATCACTACTATCACAACACATCTTGATCGACATTAATCAAAGACTAACTACAACACATGAATCTTATTATTATTTTTTTTTGTAAAAGCAACCACAAGATTATCCAATGAAAGAAATAAATTCATTATTCAACAGTTTAAATAAACAACATGTCTACTTGCCAAATATGTTACATCCCATCAAAATCAAAACAAGCAGCCTCAAAATCAAGCAATCAAAATTATCTCAACCTACTAAAAGTATTCAGCCCTAATTATACTTAGTTTTGGAAAAATTAGCCTTTGCTTTTTACCTAAGCCATTGCGGTAGGCGGTTTTGAAGTAGTTGACACTCAAAATATACCAGGATAGTTTTCAATTTATTCAAGCTCATATAGATCAAATGAATGCAAAGATAAATGGTTGTAGTAACACTAGAGTTGGCAGTTCCAATTTTCCTAATTCTTGATGTGGTTGCAGTGTTAAGATGGAGATAGAGATGGATCGTCGATCCTTACCAGAGTTACTCAAGAATTAGTGACAAAAACCTTAAAGCTAGTTGTAAATCTGACAAAAAGATCAACACACTTCCTCTGCTAGCTTCTACATAGAATCCATCCCAAGTAGATTATGAAGCCACTTTAAAACTCACCATAAGAAGATCTTCAAGATTGCCCCTTTAAAATTAGAAAGGGTAGTATCTCAACCATTAAAAAAAAAAAAGATGGGCCAAAGTCTCCTGCAAATGGTATGGTATATCTGTATGAAGAGAAAGAAACAACAAAGGTACCTATTGTTATAAAACCAACAATAGCAAGAAAATTTGTTTTGAGGAGGAATACCCTTAGGGTACGTTTGACACACTGTATTGTATTATGCTGTATTGCATTATTTTAATACTGGTGTATTGTATTATGCTGTATTGCATTAGCACTGTATTATAACAATGCTATACAATATTTTGTGTTACACTGTACTGTATTAGATTTTAATTATATTATATTTAGTGTTGCGCTGTAAAGTACTAATTTTTGTGATTAATTTAAATTACATATTTAGAAAATAATATTTATTAGTACTTAAAAAAATACTAAATTTTAGTGTAAATGTTTAAAAATATCATAATTCTTCATAAAGATTGAAACTTACAACTTTAAATTTTCGGAAGCATAGCATTTATTTTTCAATATCTTCTAAATATATAATTTGTGAAATAAAGATGGAAGCAAATAATTTAATCAAATAATCTTTAAATAATATAATAACATAAATAAATAGTTAAAACCTACAAGATTAGTTAAAAATTTATCTTAAGATGATAGAATAAAAGTATATACATACCTCAACATAATCACAAAATATTAAAGTGATACAATTGTTGTAACATAAACACTACCAAAATAAATTGTACTAAATAATCTAAGTAAGAGTTTTGTAGTATATGTAATAATACTATTTATATTATTATTATTATTATTAATTCTAAATTAATATTATTCAATTTTATTCATATTTAAATATGCATTATTAGTTTATTAAATTATTTAAAAATAATTGATTTATATATATTAATTATTGTAACTTAATTAAATAATGTAATGCTATATTATATTTTTATATACTATTTAAGTATTTATTATTAATTATATTCAATTATAAATTTATTAATAAATTATAATGTAAAATAAAAATAAATATTGTATAATATTATATTAAATTAAAGTTTTATTTATTTATTACTATTATTATAAAGTTAAAAAAAGGGGAAGCTACTGACTTTTAAAACACAAGAGTCAGTAATACAACCTAATCACGAGGGGGGCGCGGGTTTTGATAATGCGGCAAAAGCTGCATTTTAATGCTGCTCAATGCAATCCATTTGATCACCAAACACATGTATATTTTAACTAATGTTGGGCCCACAAGATAATACAATGCAATACCACATGCTAAACATACCCTTAGAGCTATGAAAACAAGAAAGAAAACAAAGAGTGCATAGATGAGCATATTTTCTTTAATGATTGAGAGCTCCCTGGCATAGTCAATTAGTATTGCACATGATTTGAAAACTTTTGGTGTCTATTAGGAGAATAGATTGGACAAACATATTTGTAATGAAGTTATAAAATTTACAAAGGTCTCAAACTCTATTATTGATATACAGATCAAAGAAGAAAAAAACTTGATTTATGTTTTTATTATGTTTTCTGATTTTAAAGTTGTGTTAATTTATCTGTTATCCAAATATATGTGATACAAGTTTCTTTTTTATTTTCTTCCTCATAGACACTTGTATGAAGAGATGGATAATGGTGATGATGTCCTTCCAATTCAATTTGGATTTATAGCTAAGTTACATTTAGATCAAGCAAGCTATCCAAGTAGATGTTCATATATTTAAGATCTTTTAGACAAGATACAAAAAGCCCAAATCATTGTATTCCCTTATAACTCGGGGATAATTTATTTATTTTCTATCCATATTCCTTATTTACATGAATGATTTAAATTTATCTTGTAATCTATTTGTTATTTTTCTAATTTATCTTGTAGCAATTGATATGGTGAGGCGCCAAATATATTATCTTGATCCATTTGGTGATAATCCTTATGATGAGTTGAGGCAGATGATGAATGAGTAAGTCTGATTAGCTTACTTATTTTTCTTTGTTTTTACGCGATGGATTAATTTGTTGACATTCATTATTTATTTCTTATAGTGGGATAACAATGCATCGAGTAAAGTCTAATAGAAGGAAGACTATGCAATGTTTTATGTGAAGGTATTAATGAAACAAATTTATAACATTCATTGTTTCTTTCATCAATTTATTTGGAACTAATTTTTATTTTTGTAGTGATCGAAGCAACCTAACACCATCGAATGTGGTTGTTATGTGATGAAGTATATTCAAGATGTTGTTCAAGTTTTGTACATTCTTGAAAACAATGTAAGTTACTCTCTCTCTCTCTATCTCTCTCCCTCTCTCTCTCTCTCTCTCTCTCTCTCTCTCTCTCTCTCTCTCTCTCTCTCTCTCTCTCTCTATATATATATATATATATATATATATATATTTGCATTGGGGGATGAATTTTCTTAACAATGGTGTTTAATTGATCTTATGCCACTGTTTATGAAAAACTACCTGTCAATTATGTGATTGATTGATGAATTGTTTGTTGATTAATGCTTGAAATTTGCAATATCTGTATATACAGTTGCTAGGGATGAGAGGAAGTACTTCGCATGTTTATAATAACGACATGCACTTCATTTGGCATATTTATTAGGTAAAAGCTACAACACATATCCAAATTTTATCCTACTGCAGTTTTAAGTGTAGTGGACAGATCCATTAGTTGAACATATATTATTATCATAGAGATATCTTTTTTTTTATTGATTTTTTCTAGGATGAATTTTCTTAAGAACTATGTTTAATCGATCAATATTTTGTTGAATGTGTTTAAGATGTTGTTTGGCAAAACTGACGCTAATTTTTAGTGTGTCATGCTATCCTTCTAAAGTAATATTAAGTGAATCAAAATGATTATTACAAATTATCAACTTGTTGAGCAGCTTTGGTAACTATTGTTACTATGGTGATACAATTTATTTGCAAGTTTTTTGTTTTTTTATTTTAATTGGAACAAATTTAAAATATATGTATATATTTTGTTGTTTTATTTTAGAACAAATTTAAAATATATGTATTTTTCTTCATTGTTTTATTATTGAAGTTCAATGGTTGTGATAAGTATACTATGGATGATTTTTCACAACTTCGCAATAAGAGGGCCACATATGTTGTAAAGTTAACTATAACTTAAAATAATCAGGTAAATTATAAGTATATTTTTGCTTGCAAATATCCAAGACATGTTTGTGTAGCATACTAGCTAATGTTTCTATGTACCACACTTGTAGGTGGGAATTATCAAGGTGTAGATGTATTAAAGAGATTTAATTAATTTGTGCAAACTGTCAAAATAAATATGTAATTAAGTTTCTTTCAAACTATATTTGAGATGTATGTTTTATTTGATAATTATTTAATTTTTATTATTTATATTAATTTTAATATTTTCTTTGAATAACATCATTTGATGGCAAAAGTAAAAAAGCAATGAAAACAATAGGCCAATAATAGAAATGCCAAAACCCAAATTTAACCAAAATAGTCATGCACACTAACAAATACATCAGCAGGCACTAACTCCATTGTATCATAATATTATTGATAAGATATAATACTAATTATTGACACTAAAGGATTAGTAGCTATCGATTTTGTCATATCATATTCGTTGTGTATATAACAAACAATTAACACGTAAAAGTGTTTGAAAATAATATCACTAGAATCATAATATTCGTCATACTATAGTGAAATGAACCATTGACTTTTAATAATTATTTAATTGTTAACACCATAGTGTCATATTATTTGTGATACTATAGTGAAACGAACCATTGACACATAATAATTATAGGTAACTACTATAGTGCCATAAAAGTTGTAATATTTTAGTAATAGTAATCACTAACATCATATTTGTAACATCACAAATGAGTGTCATTGTGTCTTAACTATTAGATTACGGACACATTTAACAAGTGTCACTGAAAGTCATTACTCACATTATTTTATTGTCAGTAAAGACCATTTTTCTAATAGTGGGGAGTGCATTATATTGTAACTAATAGTCATTTACATGGTAATTTACCACCGTAAAACAAGTTTGGCAAAGCTTTTCATAATAGATTATTTTGGAATTAGATTCTTAAACTATTTTTGTACTACATTCTCAAAATTAGTTTATTTAAGAATAAACTCCACATGATAAATTGTAATTTTTCTAAATCTCATTTTAAGGAATATCTTACCTCTACTTAGTAATAATAATTATTATTTATAACTAACTCAAATTATATATTCTTATTATAACCACAAAGAATAGCTTTCAGATGTTTATTCTTTCATACTTTTAGATAAGATTGAATAAAAAAATTAATAAGTTTCTAATTTTCTATTCTATACCAATATTTGCGTGGTTTCATTTGAACCGTATGAGGTGAAATTCTCCTATATGGTTCTCAAAGGGGAGTTTTTTTTAGTTTACATATCTTTCATCCTTGGACAAAAAACAAGCGAGAGGTGAAATACCATAAAGAGAAAGAGTACCTACTAAAAAAGTGGAAGAGTACCTAATAAAAAAGTGATTTTTGTAATCCGCATATGTTTTCTTAATCCACCCATAAAAACCATATTCTAGCTTTTATTTGGAAAATAGCTAACAATAGCTTCTATTGACTGAATAATTGATCCGGATCCTAAAAACAACAAGGCTTTGGAAGTCTGGTTGGTTCTTCATGCGTAGTTTTGGTGTAGTGGCAATATTTCGATTCATCCCTTTTTTTTCCAAGGGTTTTGTAATTGGACATTAAATCCCTTTCATATAATAGAGTTGTCGGTGTATTTCATGTTGTTTTGCTATGTGCTATTCATGGTGCTATTGTAGAAAAAAATTTAGTTGAAGATGGTGATGATTTTTTTACAACTATACATAGATTATTTCTATATTCAACATCACTATAGAGATGTTTTGCTATAATTTAGAATATATGGTTTTTCTATAAGCTCTTTGTTGCTCCTTGAGAATTTAATTTTCTACTAAAATTATTTTAATAATTTTATAATTATATGATCTTCCTTACTTAAATAAAACATTCATTGCATCAAATTAGTGAATTCCACTGCTGAGACAGCAAAATAGTAGATGGAATGGGCAGCAAAAGAGAAGAAAGCATCCATCATTTCTAATGATAATATGCTGAGAAACAAGCCTTCAAGGAGATTACAAGTCGCAAAAGTCCAGCAAAAGTGTAATGGATTTTTTCAATCAGTAAGCAAAACAATGCAGCACAACAGAGCAGATTAATGCATAATTTTAGAAGCAGAGATCAAGCAATAAGTGCTTCATTCCTAATTGATTTTCTCAGGATATTATGACTAGCTAACAGTCCAGCTTAGTACATCGCTTGTAGATATGCTGTTTTATATTCTATGATTATAAAGGTCTAACTTCTCTTGAACCTTAAGTCATGCGATCATATGGGGACATAAAATTAACCAAAACAAGCATAGTTCCATATTGTGGTCAAGTGAGGAATTAGGCTTATAAAATCTACATTTCATTACCATTATTATTGCTGCCAACTTTCAAGCAAATCATATGCTGCCAATTATTATGATTCCTAGAACAGAGTGTTAGAACATCTTGAAGATTGAAGAGTAGGTATATATGCACTTCTCTATATCTAACTTTTGTGTGCATATGCTTGAAATAAATCAATTATTGGATGACTTTTGTGCTTTTTGACTGAGCTCCTACACTTGATCATAACTTGCTCCTGAATCATTTTTTTCTTCTTTTTTTGACTTGTTTAACAAGAGTTGGGCCAATTTGCAAACTGGTGTTATCATTTAGTACCAGAATTTCCAATTTGTTGACAACTATTTCACAACTATCACGTTGTAATAAATATCTGCTTAATAGATTCCTCGGATTGAATTTCTAGGTTTTGCCACGAGTTTGGCCTTTGAGCAGGTCAAGGGATATGCCACAGCTGTCAAATACAACTGATAATCAACTAGAAAGCAAAACAAAAGTGTAAAGGCATCACTTTTCTTGAGACGAGAGAATTTACCAATATGGGACATTAGAAACCGAAGGAAAAATTATTCTTCTTATATTCTACATATCATTTCAATCTACCGGAAATAAGATAGATCATTCATCTTGGTCAGTCATCAGTGGTGATTATGCTCTGGCTACGATTCTAAAAGCATTTACTTTTCTTGAGACAACTAATTATTAAGGGCATATTAGGTACATGATAATGTGAAAGAGAAGTGAAGGGTTGTAATCTTTTGTTTAGTTGAGGAAGGCTTATTCTTCGTTTCACTACGATTATGCAAAATTCAAATCAATCAAATTATTCCACAGCATAAGGTCAGATTTTTATTGCCAGCAAAAATAATGGCTACGATGTCAGCTAGAGGCGCCTGCCCATGTGCACCAGCTGACTGAGTGACTTGCTAGTTCCACCTCTTAACTCCAAGAAAATTGTGTACTGAACAGCCTGGATTCTTTTCTGATCTAAGCTTTTATCTTACCACGTACAGGACTGCAATCGAATGTCAATGAATGAAAGTATTTCAACATAGTAAATCTTTAAGACATGCCAAAATATGTATGTATATCCAGGGGCGGACCCAGAACTCTGCAGTACCCTGGGCTAAATTAAAAAAATAAAAATTTGTACCAAGTGAACATGAAATTTTATATATATATATATGACAAAATACACTTAATAACAAGAGACATTAAGAGCCTTACGCGTAAAATCCATATTGTAAATAAAAATAAGTTTAAAAAAGTAGTATAAAAAATACAATCCCAATACAAATTTTCTACCGAAGTTGTACTTTTCGGGGTTTCAAATTATAAAAATCATCAATTACAGAATCTGAATCAACAGTATCAGTAATTTCTCTTTCAACATAGATAACCATACAATCTGAAAAAAAAAACTCGTTTCCATCTTACTACGAAGTGATGTCTTGATAAGTTTCATGACTGAAAATGCACGCTCTGTTGTGGTCGTGGAAACAGGAAGAGTCAAGACTAGACGAATTAATCTATCAATCAACATAGTGCTGTGACTTCATTGTTTCAACAAATCGTCGACATAGCTCAGAAAGGGAAGCCAGATTTTGAAACCGTGGATGAGAAAGCACATCAATTTGATAATGTTCTAATTCTCTTCTCAAAGCAAGCACCTCATTTGGAGTGAAATCATGAGGATAAAATTTCTCAACAAGAGAACAAATATTGTTTATATCAAATGATTTGAACCCATCAACTGGATCCAATACCGAGCTCAAAGTGAGGAGTTCCACAGTTTGCTCAGAGAATCTATTATTTAACTCCATCAATTGAAAATCTATTACAGCATTAAATACATCAAAGTGATAATAATGTTCAACTGTAACATAATCTTTTTGCTGACAAGAACGCCCTATACCTTCCATATAACAATCACTCATATCAAGCATAGTAATATCATATTTTTCACAGAAAGATACTACACTTCTAATAAAATCATCACATCAATTATCTCGAAACTCTTGCAAAAGTCTTTTTGTACTTGAGACATAGTTCAAAGCATTCAAGATGTCCAGTGAGTTTGTCTGTAATGCTCAACAAAGAATATCAGAAATTCTGAGAACTTTATTTAATAAAAACAAAATAAACACAAACTCAAAGGATTTCATCTCCCTATATGCACCTTTAGCTTCCCCACGCATATCTCGACTAGATCCATCATTAATCATTTTCCTTAAAACTTCAAGAGTTGCACCAAACATCTCAATAAACCTACTAACTGAAGTAAAATTTGAGCTCCAACGTGTATCTCCAGCCCTTTGTAAAGTTCTAACTTGATTAACCCTTGTACCAGTCTCAAGCTCTTCTAAAGCTATCAAATCTATAATTTCTTTTTCTCTAGCAGATTTTAACTCAGAATAACGCTTGAAAGAAGCACTAGCAAAGTTAATAATAGAACTCAACTTCGAAAAAAATAGCCATACCTCATGCACTTCTTTAGATACCGTAGCTAATATGAGTTGTAGTCGATGAGCAAAACAATGTACATAATAAGCATACAGACAACCATTGAGAAATAAAGATTGTAATCCATTCCATTCACCCGCCATATTACTAGCACCATCATACCCTTGGCCTCTTAAATTTTCAACTAAAAGATTGTACTGAGCAAGCACATTGCATATCTCACTCTTTAAAGTCAATGCCTATGTTTCATCGACATTCACAATTTCAAAGAAACGTTATCGAATAAAACCATCACAATCAACATATCTCAAAATAATAGCCATTTGTTCTTTGTGAGATTCATCTAGTGCCTCATCAATTATGATACAAAATTTAGCATCACCCACTTCCTCTCGAATCTTGTGTCGTACTTTATTAGCAATAATATTCAATAACTCCTTTTGAATCTTAGGTGTTATGTATTGGGCATTTTTAGGAGCATTTTCTAACACAACTTTATTAATATTCTCATTCATTGTTGCTAACAACTTAATTAATTTAATAAAATTTCCATGATTAAGAGAATTAACGGACTCATCATGACCTCTAAAAGCACATGCTTGTTTTGCTAACCACTTAGTAGCTACTATTGAGGTTTTAAGTCGCAATCTATTCTTCAAAATTTGTTGCGAAGATTGTGCATTCAATCTCTTATCAATATGTTTAGATGGATCCTTTAAATTGCTTCATTTTAACATAGCATCATTGTGAAAAGAACCATGACCTCCTTCATATTGAGCAAAAGGACATGTTTTTTCACAACCAACATACTTCCAATTTTGAACCCCATCAACAACAAATGCTTCATTCTTAGATGACTTATCATGAAAAATATAGCATGGAAAACAAAATGCTTTGTCTTTTGATATAGAATATTCAAGCCAAGGAAATTTCGAGAACCAAGAAAATTGAAATCGAGGGTTTTGCGTACCATATTTAGTCGATAGATACTTTTATAATTTAGGTTGAAATGGTTCCATATTTATATATGCCACCGCACATCTTCACGCTTGTCAATGAGAAAAGTACTTATTGAAAAACGCAATCCGGGATCACGTTCTAAATAAGGCGTGTCAATAGTAGCTGGAGTATCATCTTTCTCAAATTCGACTCTTTGAGACTTAGGTGGAGAACTTGAGGCATCAATGTTGCACATAGAACTTGTCCCATTTGATGATTGACCATCATTTACTTTAGTAAAGAATGAAAGTAGAGTTTTCCTCGGTTTGGATTTGTTGTTTGACATTATAACCTATAACAACATGTAATTGTGTAAGAATCAAGAAATCATTAAAAGTGTTATAAGCTATACATTATACTAATTTTAAATATATTTAAAGTCGCAAAATAAAAAAAAATTAACATTAAAGGCTCATACAAGTCAATATATGGTTAATACAAATACCCATGCCTATCAAATTTTTGAGAAAAAAAGAATTGTAAAATATTAGAATAATAAGAAAAAAAATTAATAGATAAACAATGAGATTTGAGTTAATTTAATCAAATGAGGAAGTTCAATAAACAAATTTATTTATTTATTAGACAATTTATTATCTACTCATTCTAATATAGAGATGCCAACCATCAATTAGAATTATATGATAACTAACAAATCAATAATCACTAAAACATTATTACCCAAATCTTAATTGTTGATATTTGTTTAATTGTTTATACTTTATACCTAATTATTGCAAGAAAGAGAATCATAAAAAAGATGTTTTGATTTCACTCATGCTTGTAAACGAAAGAGAGAGGGAGAGAGAGAGAGATAGAGAGAGATAGTTGTAATAAATTAAGCCATACATGTAAATAAGAGAGGGAACTGTCATAAATTAAAATATGAGTGATTTTTACCTATTAAAAATTGAATGGAAAGTGCGTGAGTCGAAAAGAAGTGAAGCAAGAGACCACCACAGCCGCAGGAGTGAGGAATTTTATCATTGCTGCTGGATGGATGCAAAAGGGAGAAACAAGGAAAGGTAAAGAGGAAAAAGTAAAAGTAAATATTATTTTATGTATTTAATGGCAATTCTATAATTTTCGAAAACTTTTTAAATTTTTTTTTGGGCTACAGCCCAGGCACAGGTCCGCCTCTGTGTATATCATAGTAATATTCAAAGACCAGGTGAGTTCATGTAAAGAAATAATCTTAATTTGTACTGAACGTGCTCCATATACTATAAAACGCGTAAAACTAGCGTCGATTAAGTGTTAAGACATGAAGAGAAGGTTTATTCTTAGTTCTATCCTCCAAAGTGTGAAAACATAACAGAATATGTGGATTGATTTTCCAGCACTTTTCGATTTTTCCCAGGTATATATACCCTTGATTGTCCCCTATATCTAACTTTGTGGATAGCTGCTTTTAACATTTTGAGTGAGAATATGAAGTTGCAGGTGGCCGACACAAAGCTAGAGATAATGAAAAATAATTCAGCATTATCACATGTCAATATGCTGATGACAAGAATGGAACATCGCACGGTAAAAACATCAACATAAGCTTTATTTGGAATTGAGCACCACATAAGTTCTATTTGGAATTGAAATGTTGTAACTTAAAAGCTACAGCTATCCTGAAAAAAAAAATTGTAACCGTGAAATAAAAGTCAATATTATGTAGTAAATATAATTTTTAAACAATAATTTTGATAAAATTAGTAAAGATATTATTGAAACCAAATCAATCTCCAAGATCAACTTAGAACCCCCAAGACCCACTCTATGAAACTTGACCTTGATTTGGAATTAACACTAAACTAAGCTTTGACAACAATTACGTATAAGCAATTGAAACCAACCACACAATCAAAGAAAATCAGATCACACACTTGTACCAAGGGTTATAGTGGTTCGGCCAATTTCTTGCTTACATCCACTGTGAAAAGAGAAACAAGCTTTTACTGATTTCTAGAGAACAAGTTACACGTAAGAAGAGTGAATGCAACTTAATAGAATGCCTTTAGTAACAGAGCCTAGGACCTTTTATACTCCTATCAGAACCCGATGAAAGAGCCCCCAGAAGTCAGCTCACGCTCCTGGGTTTCTAGCCAAGATGATGATCAGCTGCCTCCCACGTTATCTAACCGAAATAACTAATTCTTGAATATGCTTTGGGACACTTGTCAAAAGCTCATGCAATCTGCTAGCTAAAACGCAGATGAGGCTGCTGTTTGAATTAGTGAATCATGTGATGCATCACGTGCATTACTAACGCATCCAGCCGACATAATGTTTATTCCATTCAGCTTCTCTGAACTCTAATGCTTGACAAGTCGTTATGCTTCATTAGAAACAGATGACATGTCATACAAATCCTCAAGTTCAGATTTGAGCTTCACAACTCCAATATTCTCCACCTTGAACTCAAATCAGTTACTCCTAAGCTTCTGCCTTCCACTTCATCCCTGCAGTTTTTATAGCCTGCAGATTCCAGCTGAGTTCATACAGAACTCCAGCTTGGCTGCTGGTACAGCCTTTGTCAACATATCAACAAGGTTATCATCAGTGTGTATCTTTAATAGCTTCACCACACCTTTAGACACCTCCAGCCTGACAAAGTGTAGTTTACTGTCAATGTTCTTTGTCTTTTCGTGATGCACCTGGTTCTTGCTTAGGCAAATTGCACTTTGACTGTCACAATGAATAGCCACATGTTTTTGTTCATATCCCAATTTTGTGACCATTCCTCTGAGCCATATTGCCTCTTTAAAGGCTTCTGCAACTGCAGTGTACTCAGCTTCTGCTGTTGACAGAGCAACAATACTTTGTAGTGAAGCTTTCCAATTTATAGTGCAGTTACTGAGTGTGAACAGATAGCTTGTCAGAGACCTTCTTTTATCTAGATCCCCTGCATAGTCAGCATCCACATACCCTTCAACATTAACTTCTGTACCTCTTTTGGTTCCATAGATGAGGTCATAATCAGCAGTTCCACTGAGATATCTGAAAATCCATCTCACAGCCCTCCAGTGCTCCTTTTCAGGATTAGCCATATACCTGGAAACTACACTTACTGCATGAGAGATATTAGGCCTTGTTAGGACCATGGCATACATTAAGCACCCCACAACACTTGAGTATGGAGTTGTGCTCATCTAAGCTTTTTCATCTTCAGTCCTTGGACACTGGTTACAAGACAACCTGAAATGAGCTGACAGTGGAGTTTGAACTGGTTTTGAGTCCACCATTTCAAATCTCTCAAGTACTTTCTTTATATAGCAATGTTGTGACAGCTTTAGTATTCCATTCTTACTATCTCTTAGCAACTCTACTCCAAGGATCTTCTTGGTTGCTCCAAGATCCTTCATCTCAAATGCATTCTTTAATTGCTTCTTTAGCTCATCTATCTGATCCATATGTTTACATGTTATAAGCATGTCATCAATATATACCAACGGATAGATCTTACCTCCATCTCTCAAATCTTTGTGGTATACACAATAGTCATAAGAGCACCTTTGAAAGTTGTTCTCAGCCATGAATTTATCAAATCTCAAGTACCATTGTCTCGAGGATTGCTTTAATCCATATAGAGACTTTTTCAATAGACACACATAATCAGCCTTATCTTGATTCTCATAACCTCTTGGTTGTGCCATTACAATCATTTCTTCTAATTCACCATGAAGGAATGCAGTCTTGACATCCATCTGTTCCAGATGCATGTCGTTTACTACAACAAGTGCTAATAAGATCCTCAAGGAATAGTGTCTCACCACTAGGGAAAAAACCTCATTAAAATCAATCCCCTCTTTTTGTGTGAAGCCTTTGGCAACCAGCCTGGCTTTGAATCTAAGTGGTTCAATTTCTGGTATGCCCTCTTTGATCATATAAATCCACTTGCAGCCAACTACTTTCTTCTTTGCTGGTTTTGGAATCGGATCCTAGGTGTAGTTCTTGATCAGTGATCTCATTTCTTCATCCATAGCTGCTGATAACTCTAGGAAATGAGAGTTATTACATTTGTTCTAAACTTAAATAAAGGCCATTTAGAAAGCAAATAATGTGTTTTGATTACATGTTGGTGAACTTTTGCATAAACATTCATTTTAGTTGAGTCTTAACAAGTTTTGCGTGAATCATAGTAATTTGTGCTAAAAACAGGTTTTAATTTGTAGGTTTTAAATTCATGAAAGGATGCGGAGCATTAAACGAGAAAGAGGAAAAAAGAAGGTGGTCACAGAAGAAGGAAAGCACAATCGGAAATAATACAAGTGCTGTTGCGGATGTTAGAGCAACTAATGCTGCAGCAATCTGGGAGAAACGCGGGAGAAAATATAGGCACGGGTCAGCAATTAAATTACAATCTACATGTTTTCTAATTTAAACACAGGCACGCGCATGGGCATTGGTTCGGAAAACCTAATTTGCAAATATATAAAGGAGGCATGCACCACATAGAAGCGGCAGAGGTATGATCATCCAAAAACAATTACAAAGGCAAAGAGAAAAAGAAGATCAAGATTAAGGAGTGCTGTTCGGCATCATTGAAAAACCGAGGAGGATCCTTAGACTTTCATCGTGCTCAACTCATATTATCTTTCTTCCTTTGGTTGATTGGATGTATTCTGCAATCAGTATATTTATGTTTACTTTTCTCATTCAGAATATGAACTGAATTTACTTGTAGTTGAATGACAAATAATCCAATGAGTTCTTGACTGTTTTTATAAGATGTTATGATAATGCTGTAGCATTATACTCTAATAGTTTTTATGACATAATTGTTATTTCGGTTGACCACCCATTTAATAGTTTCAGTTAAGATAAAGCAGCAAAAGGGCATGTCTTAGCGGACATTATTAGAGTATTACTTGTTCTTAAGTTGAATTTCCTGGATTAGGTTATCTTAAATCCCATAAGGGCAATGCTTGAAATTAAGATTTGTGATATCCTAGACATAGGTGTTCACCTTATAGGGTAGAGAGATTAAAGATCATAAAGCAATACATTAAATTTATGAGCAACTGGTATTGTCAGTAGATTCAAATGTATGAGATTTCCAACATGCGATAGCTGCGGATGCAGATTTGTTCTACCCAGTGCTACAGCACTTATTATAACAATTGGTGCTAATTCGGTAATCAACAATCACCCCATTAGGAGAGTTTGATCATTCAACTACTATATTCTCACTTGAACCTTGGACACATTTAATTAAGTTTATTTTATTACGATATTGTTTTATTCCCATCTCTCACAATTATTAGTTACGATAGAATTATTTGGCAATTCTTTGTTTCGGTCTTTAGTTGACCTGCATTATTGTGATTGCTTTAACATTTTGAGTAACATCAATCCCTGTGGAGACGATCTTGAACATTCATCACTTTATTACTTGTTGTGTATACTTGCACATTGGCATTGATAATAATTGATTATATAAATCAACCAACAGCTGCAATCCACTTCTTTGAGTCCTTACTACTAACAGCTTCAGTGTAAGTCTTTGGTTCATCTTCTTCTGTTCCCTGTGCTGCTGATAGTGCAAATGCAATCAAGTCTGCATATGCATACCTCTTAGGTGGCTTTGATTCTCTTTTCTTTCTATCTCTTACCAGCTGATAATCTCTGAGGTCATCATTACCTTCTAATTCATCTTCTTGTTTAGACAAATCTCTTCCAGGTGCATTATCAGGCCTTGCCTTTTTATCAGCTTCTGTGCTGGAGCTTGGAAGCTCCGCCTTAAGAAAACTCTTCTTGTCACAACTTGACTCTCTTTTAATGGTTTGCTTCACAGTAGCTGAGTTTTAAAACATTTCATGTTCATTAAACACTACATCCCTGCTGATCATTGTGTTAACATATATGTTAACATAATATTGATTTTGATGATAACAAACAAGATTAAAAATGATTAATTTTTTAAGCTCAAATTATTTAATATTCTTTTTAAATAAATCATTATTTTCATATTATAAATGTTTCATATTTAATGGAAAAATGATTTTATGAAATTGGTTGTTTTTCAAAGTTTATGGTTTAATTGAAAGAATTTTGAAAATTTTGTAATAAATAAGTAGTTTTCTAAATTTCGGACTTGGACCTATTTGAAACTATTTAAATATTTTTGGGCCATTCTATAATTTCACAAAGTTTGGGCAAAGTCATAATTTCAGAAAGTTATGGGATTGACAAAGCATTATTTTAAAGTTCTGAAATTGGACCTTTTTGTAAACTTTCATAACGTTTTGGGCCAAATTATAGTTTTATAAAGTTTTGGGGTCAAACTATAAATTTGAGAAAATATTCACTGTAGCATTTACTGTAGCAAGCGGAAATCCGGTTTCTGATAAACGGAAGTCCGGATTCGAGGCAGAATCTATCCGAATTAAAAGCGAAATTCCGGATCTTGACAAACGGAAATCCGGTTGTTGGGCAGTAAGCTACTGAGCGTAAGCGGAAATCCGGATGTGACAAAGCGGAAATCCGGATGTTCAGAAATTCAAATTTGTGGCTGTAACGGTAACATTAAGCGGAATTCCGGATGTCCATAACCGGTAATCCGGTTACGACCAAAATGTGAGTAACGGATAGTTTTCGAGCTCAAACTATAAAAACTCAAATCTAACTCATTTTGAAGCTCTCCAACAATCTCCAACAAGAAAGAACAAGTGCACACAACATATATTGAGCTTCAACTTCGTGAATCATCATTCTTTAAATCATCTTTGTTCTTCAATTTGTATATCCACTCTTAAAGAGAGATTCATTGTTGTATAGCCTACGTCCACGCCTCCAAGCTCACCTGCTTGAGGATTTCACTATCCAAGCCTTTCCAAGGCTTCAACGATTACAATTG
>NW_006262022.1:6779319-6788294 GCF_000493195.1 Citrus x clementina
TCGACATACCGGAGCATAAGTAGCGCCAATCTCTTTACCCCAAGTGTTTCCCACACTTGTGCTCTCACAATTTGATGAGAAATGATAAATACAACAATGAATCTCTCTTTAAGAGTGGATATACAAATTGAAGAACAAAGATGATTTAAAGAATGATGATTCACGAAGTTGAAGCTCAATATATGTTGTGTGCACTTGTTCTTTCTTGTTGGAGATTGTTGGAGAGCTTCAAAATGAGTTGGATTTGAGTTTTTATAGTTTGAGCTCGAAAACTATCCGTTACTCACATTTTGGTCGTAACCGGATTACCGGTTATGGACATCCGGAATTCCGCTTAATGTTACCGTTACAGCCACAAATTTGAATTTCTGAACATCCGGATTTCCGCTTTGTCACATCCGGATTTCCGCTTACGCTCAGTAGCTTACTGCCCAACAACCGGATTTCCGTTTGTCAAGATCCGGAATTTCGCTTTTAATTCGGATAGATTCTGCCTCGAATCCGGACTTCCGTTTATCAGAAACCGGATTTCCGCTTGCTACAGTAAATGCTACAGTGAATATTTTCTCAAATTTATAGTTTGACCCCAAAACTTTATAAAACTATAATTTGGCCCAAAACGTTATGAAAGTTTACAAAAAGGTCCAATTTCAGAACTTTAAAATAATGCTTTGTCAATCCCATAACTTTCTGAAATTATGACTTTGCCCAAACTTTGTGAAATTATAGAATGGCCCAAAAATATTTAAATAGTTTCAAATAGGTCCAAGTCCGAAATTTAGAAAACTACTTATTTATTACAAAATTTTCAAAATTCTTTCAATTAAACCATAAACTTTGAAAAACAACCAATTTCATAAAATCATTTTTCCATTAAATATGAAACATTTATAATATGAAAATAATGATTTATTTAAAAAGAATATTAAATAATTTGAGCTTAAAAAATTAATCATTTTTAATCTTGTTTGTTATCATCAAAATCAATATTATGTTAACATATATGTTAACAATCTCCCCCTTTTTGATGATGACAAACATTTCATGTATTTAAACAATCATTTTTCATAAAATCATTTTTCCATTAAATATAAAACATTTATAATGTGAAAATAATGATTTATTTAAAATATATAAAAAATAATTTGATCTTAAAAAATTAATCATTCTTAATCTTGTTTGTTATCATCAAAATCAATATTATGAAAACATATATGTTAACACATTGCCCTTGGTGGCTTCATATCTATACACCACAGCTTGTAACCCTTCACACCAGCAGGATATCCTAAGAACACACATTTAAAGGCCCTGAGCTTTAACTTCCCTTGTTTGACATGAGCATAGGCTGGGCAGCCAAATATTCTCAAATGAGAATAATCTGCTGGTTTACCAGACCAGAGCTCATATGGAGTTCTGAAATTGATTCCAGAAGAAGGGCTCCTGTTTACTATGTAGCATGCAGTATCTAGAGCTTCAGCCCACAGACTCATGGGTAGCTTAGAGTGGATCAGCATACACCTAACTTTATCTATTAGGGTCCTGTTCATTCTTTGAGCTAACCCATTTTGCTGTGGTGTGTGTCTTACAGTTTTGTGTCTAACCATGCCATGTTTTGTATAGAAATCATCAAAGTCCTTATTGCAGAACTCTAACCCATTATCTGTCCTCAGTCTTCTCACCTTCCTATTTGTCTGTGTTTCAATTAATGTTTTCCAGTTCTTAAACTGATCAAACACTTTATCTTTGCTCTTCAAACTAAACACCCAAATCATTCTTGAGAAATCATCAAATAGAGATAAGAAGTACCTAGCCCCACCTAGAGAAGTTGTCTTTGCAAGCCCCCACAGATCAGCTTGAATGTAGTCTAGAGTCCCCTTTGAGTTATGGATACCAGTACTAAATTTCACTCTTGAAGATTTTCTTAGGACACAATCTTCACAGAACTTCAAAGGACTCTATCTTATCTACTCCTAAGTCCCATGTTTTGATAGTTTTATTAATCTTCTTTCACTCATGTGGCCTAACCTCATATGCCACAGCATGGTTTTATTTAGTTTCTAGTTTGACATAGCAACATCCCTTATGACAGTAGATCCCTGTAACACATACAGATCATTGCTATGTTCCCTTTCATCACAACCATTGACCCTTTCAAGACCTTTAAAATGCCTTACTCAAGTTTAACTAGGCATCTTATTTTATCCAGCATTCCTAGAGAGATAAGATTTCTTTTGAGATCAGGCACATGTCTGACATCTCTTAGTTTCCTAATCATACCATCAAACATTTTTAACCTAATTGAACCTCTGCCAACCACTCTACAGCTTGAATCATTACCCATTACTACTATTCCACCATCACAAGTTTCATAGTTTGTGAATAGATTTTTATTAAGGCACATGTGGAAGGAACAACCAGAATCTAAAACCCAATTACCTTTTGTTTGAGCATCAGTTGCTATTAGAACTCCAGCTGAGTCATAGCCATAAGATTCTTCAAATTTTGATGCAACAGCAGCATCTCCACTCTTCTCCTTTGTATTGTTTTTCTTGTTTTTCAACTTAGGGCAATCTTTCTTGAAATGGCCCTCCTTATGACAGTGGAAACATTTCAAGTTCTTTGGCCTGGATTTTGATCCCTTATTTCTGTTCTTACTTGTGTCTTTCTTTTCAGTTCTTCTACTTGCTGTAAGACCTTCTCCATCCCTGATTTCTTTCTTAATTGCAGCCTTGGAACTCAGAGCTTCCTTTACATCTCCCATAGCGAAAGTCTGTCTCCCATACATCAATGTATCCACTAGATTCTCATAGGAACTCGACAGAGAGCATAGCAGGATCATGGCTTTGTCTTCATCATCAATCTTCACATTGATGTCTTCAAGATCCAAGATGATCTTGTTAAAAGCATCAATGTGATCAGTAATTAATGATCCTTCTTCCATCTGCAAGGTATAAAGCTTCTTCTTGGTGGCTAGTCTTTTAGTCATTGACTTCTTTGTGTATAAGTCTTTAAGTTTCTTCTGTAGTCATGCTGCTGTTTTTTCTCCACCTACCTCTCTGAGTACACCATCCCCAAGACTCAGAATTGTTGCACTGTGCGCCCTATCAAGCACTTCAGATAATTCTTCTTCTGTTACTTTCATTGGCTTCTTGGATGATGACTCGTCATCAAGTGCAACATCCAACCTTTGATGCACCAGTAAGGCTCTCATCTTGAGCCTTCATAGGTGGAAATCATTTTCGCCTGTAAACTTCTCCACTTCAAGTTTAGTTGATGCCATTACAAAGACCAAGAAACCAGAGATAGGCTCTGATACCACTTGTTAGGGGGACTTAGCATAAGATTTCTAGGTATCCAACTCAAAATACTAGTCTATTAAGTGAAGTGACCTACCACCTTATAAACCCAAATATCTACCCTTTACTAACCAATGTGGGACACAATTCAACAATCTCCCCTCGGACGAAACCCTCGCCGGACTCCGTTCAACAAATCAATCTCCAAGATCAACTTGGAACCCCCAAGACCCACTCTATGAAACTTGACCTTGATCTGGAATTAACACTAAACTAAGCTTTGACAAGAATTACGTATAAGCACTTGAAACCAACCACACAATAAAAAAAATCAGATCACACACTTGCACCAAGGGTTATAGTGGTTCGGGCAATTTCTTGCCTACATCCACTGTGAAAGAGAAACAAGATTTTACTGATTTTCAGAGAACAAGTTACATGTATGAAGAGTGAATAAAACTTAATAGAATGCCTTTAGTAACAGAGCCTAGGACCTTTTATACTCTTATCAGAACCCGATGAAAGAGCCCATAGAAGTCAGCTCACGCTCCTGGGTTTCCAGCCAAGATGATGATCAGCTGCCTCCCGCGTGATCTAACTGAAATAACCAATTCTTGAATATGCTCTAGGACACTTGTCAAAAGCTCATGCAATCTGCTAGCTAAAACGCAGATGAGGCTGCCGTTTGAATTAGTGAATCATGTGATGCATCACGTGCATTACTAATGCATCCAGCCGACATAACGTTTATTCCATTCAGTTTCTCTGAACTCTAATGCTTGAGAAGTCGTTATACTTCATTAGAAATAGATGACATGTCATACAAATCCCCAAGTTCAGATTTGAGCTTCACAACTCCAACATTCTCCACCTTGAACTCAAATCAGTTACTCCTAAGCTTATGCCTTCCACTTCATCCCTGCAATTTTTATAACCTGCAGATTCCAGCTGAGTTCATGCAGTACACCAACTTGGCTGTTGGTATAGCCTTTGTCAACATATCAGCAAGGTTATCATCAGTGTGTATCTTTAATAGCTTCACCACACCTTCAAAATATAAGTGTGCAACCCAAGAGGGGGGGTGAATTGGAATTTGAAAAAATATCCTAGCAAATCCACACAACAAGCAATCTAATGTTTTAATAAAAATTAAAAGTAATAAGTTCAATAAAAGCACAATAACTAATGCGTAAGGGAGAAGAAAAATAAACACATAAATTTTTATGTGGTTCGGTAAACCCCGCCTACGTCCACGCCTCCAAGCGATCCAAGCTTGAGGATTTCACTATCCAAGCTTTTTCAAGGCTTCAATCGTTTACAATTGACTTCAAGGTGTCAATGAACCTTTACAACAAAGAGATTATCTCTCAATCTCTTCACTCAAATGTCTCACACACTCAAACTCTTACAATTGAGATGAAGAAATGAAAGTTACAATAAAACTCACTCAATGAGTAGATATTCAAAAATGAAGAACAAGAAATAATTCAATGTTTTGTGTTTTGCAAGTTGAAGGCTCAAGATATCTCGTGTGCTTTTTGTTTTTGCTTGTTGGAGAGCTTGAAAATGAGTTGGATTTGAGTTCTTATAGTTTGAGCTCAAAAATCAGCCGTTATGCACATTCTGGTCATAATCGGCTTGCCGTTTATAGACATCTGGTTAGTCGCTTAATGTTACCGTTACAGCCATAATTTTGAATTTCTGAACATTCGGTATGTCGCTTGTGAAATCCGGATAGCCGTTTATGCTCCAGAAGCTTACTGCCCAACAACCGGATTACCGTTTGTTAGGATCCGGTTAGCCACTTTCAATTCGGATAGATTCTGCCCAAAATCTGGCTTTTTCGATTTTTCACATCCGATTAGCCGCTTGCTACAGTGAACTATTTTCTAAAATTATAGTTTGACCCTAAAATTTTATAAAACTATATTATGGCCCAAAACATTATGAAAGTTTACAAATAGGTCCAATTTTAGAATTTTAAATAATGCTTTGTCAATCTCAAAATTTTTTTAAATTATGATTTCGCCCAAACTATGAGAAATTATAGAATGACCCAAAAATATTTAGGGTAATTTTTAAAAACCTCCCCTGAGGTTTGGGCTTGTTGCAAGTAGATGGCGAGAATTTATTTATTTGTAAAAAACCTCATACCGTCAGTTAACTTTAACATTGACCGTTAGTTGACTATGCAAAGACAATATTACCCTTAGCAATAATTTATAGACGGAAATAACTAAAAAAAAAAAATTGTTGGCTATTTTACCCTCTTTAAATTATTGATATTTTCTTAAAGTTCCTACAAGAAAGATAAAATTAAAAATTTTAAAAATTCTCTTTAAATTATTGATATTTTCTTAAAGTTTCTACAAAAAAGATAAAATTAAAAACTTGAAAATGAAATAGTTATAATCTTTACCTATGTTATTGTAAATCTTTGGAATTGACAAGGATAAAATTGTCAAAAAAAAGGGTTTGTGTTTTTCGCGCCAACAATTTTAATTTTTTTTTAGTTATTTCCATCTACAAATTGTTGTTAAGGGTAATATTGTCTTTGCACAGTCAACTAACGGTCAATGTTAAAGTTAACTGACGGTAGGGGGTTTTTTACAAATAAATAAATTCTCGCCATCTACTTGCAACAAGCCCAAACCTCAGGAGAGGTTTTTAAAAATTACCCAAATATTTAAATAGTTTCAAATAGGTCCAAATCTAAAATTTTAAAATACTATCAAAGATTTTAAAATACTTTCATTTTAGTCCACATCATTTTCTTATTATAAAAGCACAATTCATAAATCTTTGTTTAAGCAATACATGTGGTTTGTTATCATCAAAATCAATATTTATAGTTATATAGGCTAAGAACCTTTAGACACCTCCAGCCTGACAAAGTGTAGTTTAATGTCTATGTGCTTTGTCTTTTTGTGATGCACCTGGTTCTTACTTAGGCAAATTGCACTTTGACTGTCACAATGAACAACCACCTGTTTTTGTTCATATCCCAATTCTGTAACCATTCCTCTTAGCCATATTGCCTCCTTAAAGGCTTCTGCAGCTGCAGTGTATTCAGCTTCTGTTGTTGATAGAGCAACAACACTTTGCAGTGAAGCTTTCCAGTTTATTGTGCAGCTACTGAGTGTGAACAGATAGCCTGTCAGAGACCTTCTTTTATCTAGATCCCCTGCATAGTCAGCATCTACATACCCTTCAACAATCAATTATGCATAAGACATGCTAATGAAAAGCAAAACATACTCAACTATATTCAAAGATATTACTCCTTAAACTATCCACAAAACAACCTTGACATTTTGCAAACATGAATTCTAAGTGGAATACAGCTGCAAAGGCAGCACAATTAAGCAGTAATTCGTTTCATCGGTTTAAAATCTCCACATTGTATTCTATGCAAAAAAAAGCCTGATCATCAGATCATAATGAATCTCTCCCACCAACTCGTAACAATTACAATAAATTGGCAAATGCAAGCAGGGGTGAAGAATTGTGTCCTCTTAGATTGGGGTTTGGCGGAAAAAGATATTTTTATATGTATTTAGTAATTTTATGAGTAAGATTTACTTTTAAATCCCTAATACTCAATAAATGTTTAAAACATAGAATTTTTCATTAATTCATAATCTGATTTCTTAATTGTTACCTTCTAAAAAGACCAAAATAATTTTGATTCATTTGTGCCATTTTCTTACACATCTTTAAATGAAATGTTTGTCCTCAGCATTCCCTACGAAATATAATGCGGATACTAATCAAACTTCTAATTCTCAATCCCAAAATATACTATTTCTCTAGATTCTATGTGGATCCTTATATACCGCATAGTTGTCTAATTTGAAAAGAAAAAAAAGATAAAGTTATCGATTAATATCGAATGATTTTAATTGCACTATAAGAGAAAACCTAACTAATGTTTTCACATTTTTATTTTCTACTGAGTTAAATTCTTGTTCTTAATACTCTTTGTTCTCATGCATAATGTACAATCATGATCATATTAGATGTAACTTCCATTCTTAATCAGACCCCTGAGGTGCTAAGTTTCACCTGCCAATGTAGAATAAAAATAGAAATATATATTCATCACATCTAATAAATGGTAACCTTAAACTCCAGAAAAAAAATAATGAAAACGCTAATCGACCCCGTATCATGAATCAGTTGAACAAATAAATTTGAACCCTATATATATATATAAATAAATAAATAATTACCATTTTTACTGTGAATGAGTATTCAAACCAAGATAGTCAACCTTTCAGCTCCCTATACAAAGAAGAAACCACAAGGCTCATTCAACGAAAGAAAATTTCTATCTAAAATAATTAAACGAATAACAAAAATTTTCCTTTTTTTCTGCCAAAAATTTTGTTATTATCATTTTAAATGAATGCAACGACCTAATTACAAAGAAAATGAGAAAATAAAAACCCAAATTTCGCATTCGTTTATTTACTTATTATTGTTATTATTATTATTAGTTTTGCGATATTCATCGGTATAAAAATAAGCTGGATTAGAACAAAAAGCCAGTGGATAATTTAAATAAGAAAATTAGTAAATGCGTAAGTGTACAAATCCAGATAATAACAAAGAAATAAACAGCAATTTAACGAAATTTCAGGGGGCCCAAAGAGACAAGAGAAGGCCTCTGAAGAAGTGATTACTCGTTGAGAAAGTTGGGCTAAGATGCGCTCACGTGCGTAATGTACACGCCACGTAGCTGTTCGACACGTGTGATTGTGATTCCTTGGGCCGCTAGTTGGTATTGAGCCTTGGACCCTTCTTAAACCCAATGTTATGCGGAAGAAAGTTCAAAGCAGCCAAAATTCCTCATAAAATCCTTTTTTTTTAAATTTATTTATTGAAATTACTTAAATAACTTAAGATAAATTAATGTATTTCTTATAAATATAATTTCAATTCAACGCTTAAATAAACTATGATCTTAACAAACTTTTACACCCACTCATTACATAATTTGTATTTATATTTTAAATTTAATCGAAAAATATATTTTTAAAAGAAAATTATGAGAGCTTAAATTTATGGAGATAGAAATTATATAATAAAAGTGTTATAAGCATTTTAGAGGGTACTAAAAGCTGCACTTATTCTCAAAACTAGGAAATTATCAGATTTGGGATTATATTATAATTCGAAATCGTGAATCCGACTCAAATCTTATTAAAGTTTCATGTTTGGATAAAAGATACTACCCTTCACATCACCAAGCAAAATTGTTTAAACAAAAAAAAAAATCCAAATCTATGCAAAATAATGAATTTAACTCGTAACTCATAGTTTGTATTAACATATAGTCTTTTTAGGACTTAGTGGATTGTGTTCTATTGCTGATAAGACAAATAGAAGGGTGAAAAAAATAATTCTTCTCCCAAAAAGACTCTTTAAATAGAATCAGGTTTATATAAATTTAATCAAATTCTTAATTACCCTCTATTTTTTAAAAAATGCAGTTATAGTACTTCTCATAATGATAATATAAAAAATAATATAATATTATTTGAAGAGGAATAAGTGTCTCCTCAATAGAATAAAAAGTCAAAAAAAACCCTCAAGCTGAAAATAAACTCCTCTCCTAAAAAATGAGAAAAATGTTGAAAATATGAGTCAATATTACTTTTTTGAATTTAAAAA
>NW_006262022.1:6788394-6830189 GCF_000493195.1 Citrus x clementina
GTTGGAATATGAGTGAGGAATGAGAATAAGAACAAATTGTTTACTTTAACGGTAGGAATTAGAATCAGAATAAGTTGTATTGCTATTGATGTATTTACATTATCTTGGCATTGAAATTGAAATGAGTTACATTACTGTAAATTACTAAAAATCTTTAATTAACTATTATCATAATTATTATTTTGTTTTTAAATTATTGTGATTACTATAATTCAAAATTATTATTATTATTATTATTATTGTTCATAATTATGTGTTTATTTGATCTCAAATTGATATTGGAACTTGGTGTTGGATCATTTCCAGGATAAACTGTGCAATATGTCTTGTCAATGTAGATGGATAGCACAAAATGGTATACATAATGATGCATGCTTATTTTTATTTTTTATATATAATCCTAACATGAACTTGTATTCCTATTTTATCCATTTCTTGAATGACATGAAGGGGCATCGGTAATGTTATCATTTGGTTTTGATTGATTCATGTGATCTTCTTTCTTTCATGTTCTTGCTATTCAAACTACCCAAATATTGCACTACACTACACAAAATGGTATATAAATTAAAAAAATGCCAAGTTAGTGGACTAGATTAAATCAGATCATAATGGTATGCTCTTGTGCTTGAAGATAGAAAGTAAATCTTTTAGCTTTTTAGATATGCCCCAGATTCAGAGACAAATACACAATCTGTCACCCGGTAGTGGGAACACCACTGATTGTTAAAGGCTAGCTAATCCCAAGAGATCAATACTTTGTCTACTTACACATAGCTAATCCCCAGAGATCAATTCTTCACTGTCGTGTGTACGCTTACTTTAGCAGGTTCTAAAACCACAAGACAGCAAGCTCAAGTTGTCAATGCAAGTAGAACTATGGCTGGAAATTAAAGCGAATTAATCATATAATTCCAAAGGCTCTACACGCACCTCAAATACATGCTTCGAAGAATTGTCTACTATAATAATCAGAAATGCTGATTCACAACAGAACCAACTGTAAAACGTAGATACTCTTGAGTAATGTTGTGTAAGTGATAACAAAAAGGACCTTTAGACCATTTGCTTTGTAGACATTAGCAATTTTTTCAAATTTCCTCGAATTTGAAAGATCTGATTCCCACTGCTGTAATAGCCAATAGGCCTTGAGGCTTATGGCCAAGACTTTATATATGGGTTGTAAAGAAAAGAGGAGACTCATCATGATCAAGATGTTAGCATAAGAATATGAAACAAGAATGGAAGGCGGAGAAAAGTCTGAGTTTCAACAAACTTTGTCTTTCCAATACATAGTATACAAATACCAAAACACACAATCATGATTCATGAGTCACCATTCAATTTTATGCCATGTCACAAGGAATGAAGAACTTTGGACAATTAGTTAGATGTTTTGTATCACTGAAACCAAAAACAATCCAGCATGTCCAAAGCCAAAAATGTTAACAGAAATAAAAGACGAACATGCTGAAAAACCTGATGCATAATTAATTTGGCATCAATTCCCATTACAGTCGGCAATCCCATACACTCGAAGTACAAATTAGTACAACTAGAAGTTCTAGATATCAAAGACAATCAATTTAACTAACAGAAAGTTTATGTTCAGTAGCCTCACAAATTAAAAAAGAAACGCCATTTTATCTATTTAGAGAAGAAAAAGTGGTCGTACAGTAAGAGCATAAAAACTTTGCACTTCCAGCTAATGAAAAAGATGCATTATAGAAGGAAAACATATGACGCGAATAATAAAAATTAATTTTACAACAAAAAGTTGCCAGACTTTGAAACTTATCTGATGAGTCATCCATGTCTGCAAACAGAATCCATGAACGGAACCTGGGGACATGCCATCACTACGCAACACTACTTCACGAGTTGTAAAAAGAATGGGATTCTCCAAATCCAGATTTTTGGCAGAAAAAAACAAGCAAGTAAATCAGCATTCAGCTCATTGACTTACTTGTGTCTCTTGAAATGTGGAATCGAGTTTAAACTAATTTCATTCTTAACAAGCAAGTCCACAACAATTGAAAGTATAGATACGTCTGGCATTACATTTCTCTTATCCATTCTGTGAAGGAGTTCAATAACTTTTGATGTCTCATTATTGCGGATGAAACCCAGCATAAATGTATTAAATGTGACAAAATCGGGTTCCAAACCCTTTGCTTCCATATCAAGAAATAAATCATGTGCCTTGTCCATTTCCCCATCATTACAAAGCCCATGGATCATGATGTTATATGTTACAACATTTGGCATTAGGCCTACACGAGGCAAACTTTGAAACAGTTCCCAAGCAGTTTCCAGTTTGCGTATTTTACACAATCCATCAATGAGGCAGCTGTAGGATACGATATTGAGTTCATACTTGCTATCTCTTATCGCCTGGAATAATTCCAGTGCCTCTAGAACAAAACCATTCTTGCAGAGCCCGTCAATAAAGTTAGTGTATGTATATGTATCAGCTGCCACATGATTACGCCGCATCTCATCAAACAGTTTTAAAGCACGCTCAACCTGGTGTATTTCAAAAAGACCAAGAAACAAGGTGTTATATGTAACAACAGTTGGCTTTATTCCTTTAGAGAGCATTTCACTATAAAGGCTTAACGCTTCCTCTACATCCTTATTCTTGCAGTACCAATTTATTAATGTGTTGTAACTAACAACATCATGCATGCACCCGTTATTCTCCATAGAAACAAATAATTTCCTTGCACGATCTATTTTATCAGTTAAGCAATAACCATCAATTAATGTGTTATAAGTAGATGTGTTGGGATTCACTCCTCTCAAAATCATCAATTCTAACAGCCTACTTGCTTTGTCCATCTTCCCATTCTTGCAGAGCTCATCCATGATCACACTGAAAGTCACAACATCAGGCTGTACCCCTTGATCCATCATCTCAATAAACAAACGCTTCGCCTCATTCCAATCGTTAGCATAACAAAAACCACGAATCACAGAGGTATAAGTAACCACATCTGGGTTAATATTCTCATCCTTCATCTTCAGAAACAGCTCCTTGGCCTTGTCCACAAAACCTTCCTTACAAAGACCATCTATAATCGTATTGTATGTAACAGTGTTTGGCTTACAAACAACACCAAATTCCCCATTTCCATTAGCCATCTCTTCAAATAAATTTAGAGCAACAATTGTATGGCCAGTTCGACACAATCCATTAATCAAAGTATTGTATGTAAAAACATCAGGCTCACAAGCAAACACTCTATGTTTCGTAAACAATGCGGCGGCCTCCATGATTCTACTCTCCGCACACAAACCTTTAATCAAAGAAGTAAAGGTCACAGCATTTGGAGTAAAACAGGACCTGAGGATTCTCCCAAGAACAACAAAACCATGAGAAACTCTACCCATTTTGCAAAAGCAGTTAATCAAAATACTGTGAGTATAAATATCTGGAAACAACCCAGCTGAATTGAGTCTCTTGAAGAGTGAAAGGACAGTATCATAATGTTTATTCTTAGCAAGACAACCAAACAAAATATTGAAGGAAGAGACAGGAGGCGGAGAAGGGTGCATACGGAGCATGTAATCAAAGATACACAAGGCTTCATTAGGAGTAATAAGATTAATATCACCTTGACCTGATGATTTGCACCTTTCTTTGAGGAATTTTTTGAGTGAGGCTCGGTCTTTGACTGTCAGTCGTAGCGACTCCTTCAGTTTAGATGTTGTAGTCGGATATGAGGGTTCATTTTCCGAAATTGAAGATGTGGGTTTTCTGGTATGAGGGAACGAAGATGAGAAATTACATCTAAGAGCTGATATTGAAATTGAAGTAAAATGAAATGAACGAGTTGAGGATACGAAAGCCATTGGAGAGCTTTCGATTATTTGGGGTTGAAGAAGAAGAATAGAATTACCAAAATAGGTGAGAATTATGCGCTCTTTAACAAATGATGGCTCACGATTCTAATTTAAATTGTAAAATTTCTTCAGTTAAATAAACGTCTCAAATTTTCTTACATTATCCTCCTACTCCAACATAAGTCTACTCAAAATTTCATATTTGGATAGATTAAATTGTCATGAGTATTAAAATGATTAGGTCCATCACTTAGTATAAAAATAATTTATAATATTTCAAATAATTTAATATGTAATTTGGTGCCAAAAGGATTGAATTATCCTTATAAAATAATCGCTATTGTCATTTGTACTTTTTATATTTTGTCATTTTATGAAGTAATTCTATTTTTTTAGTGAGTGACCGATACAAATTATAGACTGAGGTAAAAAAATTAAGTAAGCTAAAGTTTTTGTAGTATTTTTTGGACACAGAGTAACCTTAGGGTAAATGGTTAATAATTTCTTATATTATAAAAAACCCATTCACTATAAAATTAATAATTGATATCATTTTAGATTGCATTTCTAATTTTTCGTAATGTGGAAAAAAGATCTAGTGACTAGGATACTATTTTTCGTATCACAAATTCATATGACATGTTTTGGAGGCTTTTTGTAAAATTTGTTCCTGAGATTGCTTATTTATTCTTGAATTCAAACTTTTTGTAATGCGGAAAAAAATCTAGTGTGATATTCTCATATTAGTACAAAAAATTATGACATCACCATTGCTTTTAAGTACTCTTTTTTTTGTGAGACGACTGCCATTCAACACCTATCTTTAAGTCATAAATATTTAGTTTTATTTATATTAACAACAAATTAATATATATGATGTTTCTACTTAAGAGAGAACTTAAAGTGATAAAATTATTAAGAGAGAACTAGAAACAAGGTTCTTTTTTATCGCCAAAAGGATGAAAGATTTTCACAATACTATTCGAAATGTTATTTGGAAGCTTGCCCTCCACTTAATTATGGCTTATGCTTTAAGGAAGAAAACTGACAAACGGAAACAATGGTGCCCTCCTCTTAATTACGGCTGGTTGAAAGCCAATGCAGATGCTGCTTCTAATGCTGAGAAGCAGCTAGCTGCAGGTTTGGAAGCTGTTGTTAGAGATGACACATATGTTCAAAGTGATAGTTTGTTCTACTAGGAAGGACTATTAATTTCACAATAGAATTCAACTTACAAGGATGAGGATTCAGGCAAAATTTAGTTTATACTAATAAAGAAAAAAACTAATTTAATTTTTGGTATATCTGTAATACAAAAATATGATGTTCAAAGTATTGTTTAAGAATGCAACGTATTCAGCCATGTAGTAAATTAAAAATAATTTAACAAGAGAATTCAAAATCTGAACTCCACTGCGTGCTCTTTTTTCTGCAACTGGCTAAATCAGATCATCTTCTTCCACTCATCTCTAATCAACATATATGTTTTCAAGAGACTAATATTAAAACCATTGAGGCCCAAAACAATCTAGCAGCTGTCATCAGTTTATGAGCCTTTCACCGCAAGAAAATTTTGACCGCAATCCCATGCTTTTTCTTGCAACTAGAGTCTTTGAAGGCTTTGACCATGGATGATCAATGTTGTTTCTACAATCTAGTGTGCATAAATAACATGGAATAGAAACTTTAAAGCGTTGTTGTTGGTTGTGGTTCCTCTTAAAGAATAAATATTCTGGTCGGCCCTTTGCTGATTGAGATCCATGCCCCCCCAGGCCCCAACGGACCCACCCCACATATGCATCTACAAAATGATGATAATAATAGCACTTAATTAATTACGACCATTCAAAAATTTACAAGAAAGAAAAAGTAAACAAATGCATCCATTGATTGAAATGAGGAGTTATGCAATATGAAGCTATAAAAGGTATGCGTACATGATTTTTTTTTTTTTTTATGGATTAAGGGCATCTTTAAGGAGAGGAAGTTTTCTGATAATCCAAAAATAACGCAATTATAAAATTTTAAAATCTCAAGAGTTTTTTTTTATTTTTTATAATCACATGATAGGTACAATTATAAAGAAAAAGAATCCAAGTTACGCTACAACTGAAATACAAGTGTGCAACCCAAGAGGGGGGGTGAATTGGATTTTTAAAAATTATCCTAGTCAAACCACACAACAATTCAATCTAATGCCTTAATCAATTCGAAAACAATAAATTCAATGAAACACAATATTAAAAGAGTAAGGGAAGAGAAAACGAACACAAGGATTTTTACGTGGTTCGGCTATCCCCGCCTACGTCCACGCCTCCAAGCTCACCTGCTTGAGGATTTCACTATCCAAGCCTTTCCAAGGCTTCAACGATTACAATTGACTTCGAGGTGTCAATAAACCTTTACAACAAGAGATTATATCTCCAATCTCTTTACCCCAAGTGTTTCCCACACTTGTGCTCTCACAATTTGATGAGAAATGATAAATACAACAATGAATCTCTCTTTAAGAGTGGATATACAAATTGAAGAACAAAGATGATTTAAAGAATGATGATTCACGAAGTTGAAGCTCAATATATGTTGTGTGCACTTGTTCTTTCTTGTTGGAGATTGTTGGAGAGCTTCAAAATGAGTTGGATTTGAGTTTTTATAGTTTGAGCTCGAAAACTATCCGTTACTCACATTTTGGTCGTAACCGGATTACCGGTTATGGACATCCGGAATTCCGCTTAATGTTACCGTTACAGCCACAAATTTGAATTTCTGAACATCCGGATTTCCGCTTTGTCACATCCGGATTTCCGCTTACGCTCAGTAGCTTACTGCCCAACAACCGGATTTCCGTTTGTCAAGATCCGGAATTCCGCTTTTAATTCGGATAGATTCTGCCTCGAATCCGGACTTCCGTTTATCAGAAACCGGATTTCCGCTTGCTACAGTAAATGCTACAGTGAATATTTTCTCAAATTTATAGTTTGACCCCAAAACTTTATAAAACTATAATTTGGCCCAAAACGTTATGAAAGTTTGCAGAAAGGTCCAATTTCAGAACTTTAAAATAATGCTTTGTCAATCCCATAACTTTCTGAAATTATGACTTTGCCCAAACTTTGTGAAATTATAGAATGGCCCAAAAATATTTAAATAGTTTCAAATAGGTCCAAGTCCGAAATTTAGAAAACTACTTATTTATTACAAAGTTTTCAAAATTCTTTCAATTAAACCATAAACTTTGAAAAACAACCAATTTCATAAAATCATTTTTCCATTAAATATGAAACATTTATAATATGAAAATAATGATTTATTTAAAAAGAATATTAAATAATTTGAGCTTAAAAAATTAATCATTTTTAATCTTGTTTGTTATCATCAAAATCAATATTATGTTAACATATATGTTAACAATCTCCCCCTTTTTGATGATGACAAACATTTCATGTATTTAAACAATCATTTTTCATAAAATCATTTTTTCATTAAATATAAAACATTTATAATGTGAAAATAATGATTTATTTAAAATATATAAAAAATAATTTGATCTTAAAAAATTAATCATTCTTAATCTTGTTTGTTATCATCAAAATCAATATTATGAAAACATTTATGTTAACAATCTCCCCCTTTTTTATGATGACAAACATTTCATGTATTTAAAGAATGATTCCACAAATATAGTCTTCTTTTACAATTTGCCAATTAGCTAAATTAATGATTTAAATACATAGATTTTTCTCCCCCTCATCATCAAAAAGAAAAACTCAATTGGCAAAAAAAAATAGCAAATTTTTTTTTTTTATAAATTTGAAAACATGTATTCTTCTCCCCCTTCATCATAAAAGAGAAAATGTAAAGGAAAAGAATAAGAGTAGGAAATTTGTTACCCATGTTGTTTGAATAGAAATTTCGACAAAATCTCCCGCTAACAACAAGCATCACCTCAATTACAAGATTAGTAATATCAAATCCAAATTATTATAGATCATGATAAAAGCCAACTCCATACACAAATTATCACACTAAAATATCATGAACCATTATTCCATTAATTACCAAATCAACAACTCAAAATATGAAATTATCATATAAAACACCCATGTAATCAAATCGTCATATCTCAAAATTATCAAAATCATCATCACAATCAAATATCAATTATCAAAACAATTACTCAAAATGCATATTATTCAAAACATATTATATGCTCCCCCTAAATATATGGCCAATTTTAAAAATTTAACCAAAATGATTTTATCCAAAAACAAATCATATTTATCTCCCCTTAAAAATGAACAAATCCTCAAATACATAACATGATTAAAAAGATATAACCTTCAACAATTATAACAAACCAATAACTCCATCAATTCATTAAGCAATGCACATATAATCATTAATCATCAAAATCAATATGAATTCCTCAAACATTTGTAACAATTAAATCCGAGGATTCCATAATCATATATCAACCATTAAAAGAATGCTCAAAATGCATATTATTTCTCCCAATTTACATCATTAAAATGATTTATTACTTTGTCTCCCCCTTTGAACAATAAAAATGTTCAAAAAGCATATTATCCAAAATAGAACAAGTAATAAGCTAAGCAAGGGAATGCAAAAGTCATAAGAGCATAATGTCAACAATTCAAAAGTCATATAATTACTAATCACATTTTAGAAATCAAGACAATTAAACTTATCAAAGATCTAATGTGACATTTTAATATAACTTACACTCTCATATGCGCCAAGATCTCAATGATCATGTATTTCTCCCCCTTTTGATATCATTTAAAGCAAGTAATGCATATTCGACAATACATCAATAAATAACAAAAAATGCATCCATTCATCAATCATAGATCCCATAAGATCAAATTTCATCAAATACAATGGAATCATCAAAGCACATTCTTTGTCATCAAAGCATAAGTATATAATAGCAATATATAGATAATCAAAATCAACATATGCCATTATAGATCATCAAAATTAACATAGCTAAAAAGCCATCATTATGAGCTAAAGAACAAGTGATCAAATCCATTATTACAAATGCTCACATATATATTTTAAGTGATGATCTAGTAGTTACACCTTGTGATGGATCTTCAAAATTAAATTCTTAAGGTGAGAAGAAATATACCTCCATTCTTTAGGGAGTGTTTGAGAAGTACCTTCATCTTACTCCGCATTTGTTTCTTCATGTTGCTCCTTTTGATTTTCAAGTGGTGCATTCTTTTGGCTATCATTTGATAATCTTCTTGTAGCTTTTCATCTACATTATCATCAACAACAACTTTCTCCATAGAGGAAGAATTAGACTCATCAAATATAACATGTATAAATTCTTCCACAATCAAAGTTCTTTTGATATACACTCCATAAGTTTTGCTTGTGTTTGAATACCCAAGAGAAATACCAACATCAAATTTTGGATCAAATTTACCAAGATTATCTTTTGTGCTCAAAATAAAACATTTGCATCCAAATATCAAATAATAATCATCATCAATCCACAATGAAAGCAACAATGCATATAAAAATGAAGGTGCATAATATAATAGAAAACTATGGTAAAATCCATAAGGAGAGCACACTATGGAAGTGGTAATTTGAAATATTCAAAATGTACAAATTCGAATTTTTCAAGCTATTGAGTAAAATGAGTAAGTTTGAATCAATTAAAATGATTTTAGACACAAGAATGATTTTAGACACAAGAATGGATGGGGAATAATTTATATGAATCAATTTGGATTGAAAACGAATGAGAATGATGGATTTTGGAATGAAATCAAGTGAGGAGTAATCGGCTTCTAGTGAGAGAGAGAGAAACAGAAAGCCGAAAGAGAGGGAGAAGATGAATAGTTGAAATAGCATCCGAAACCGGATTGTCGAATGAGATTAACCGGAAATCGGCTTCTAGTGAGAGAGAGAGAAACAGAAAGCCGAAAGAGAGGGAGAAGATGAATAGTTGAAATAGCATCCGAAACCGGATTGTCGAATGAGATTAACCGGAAATCCGGTTGGTTCCAGCAAATGTTTCACGCAAATCCGGTTTTCCGGATAACACGAACCGGCTTGCCAGTTGGATCCAGAAGATAGCAAGAGAGAATCGGCTTGCCGGTTTGCCACAATGCAGCTCGAATTCGGAATTCCGAATTGACAGAACCGGAAATCCGGTTTGGTCCAGCAAGCGTTCCTTGCGAATCCGGCTTTCCGGTTTTGCTAACCGGTAGTCCGATTTGAGGCAGAAAGTAACGTACAAGCTATATACCATTGGAAAGATAATTAAGTTAGCTTTCCAATAAATTTTACAGAGCTTGATTTAGAGTTCTCTAGAAGAAGTTATGACCAATTCATTACAACATGTGCAGACTTGATTTGGAGTGCTTATAAGCATTCAAAAATAAAATGCAGAAAGGTCAAATTCGGAATAAAAACTGTATTGATTGAGCCAGAATTAATGTACAAGATATATACCGTTGGAAAGATAATTAAGTTAGCTTTCCAATAAATTTTACAGAGCTGGATTTGGAGTTCTCTAGAAGGAGTTATGACCAATTTATTACAACTTGTGCAGACTAGAGATTTTCACAATAATTAAACATATAAACATTCAAAAGTGAATAAATTAAATGCACCACTTAACTATCATGCTTAAACACTTCATAAACATTAACATCAAATAAATCCATCATGATAAATCGCTCAATATTACACACAATGATAATTCCATCATGTAAACATACAAGCATACTTTCGCAATTTCATTTATCATGATTCATTCAACAAAATTAATATGGCAAGAATTGTAACCAAAACAATTAAATTATCTTGCCTCATTTTTTTCTCCTAGATCATGCTCAAATAATTATCCTCACAAGCTTTCATCAAGGAACTTCTCCACAATTCCTTGATTGTGGTACCTACAAAACAAATTCAAGTTGTACCCTTTGGTACCCAAATACTCTTGGGTCCTTGAATGTTAGATTTAGTTTCTTTTGGAACCCAAATACATTTGACGCCATAATACACATTTCTTTTAATTGGACATCTATTCTTCATGTGACCATCTTGATTACAATAATGACATACAATTTGATTGTTAATGGATGTATTCTTCACAAAATAACTCTTGTAAAATTTTTGTTTCAAATTTGGTTTGTAACCAATGCCACTTTTGTCAAATACGCATTTTTGTGAATTTAGCAAATTGTCCAACATCTTTTGCCCATTTGTAAATTTTAACACAATTTGATTTAACTCATCACTCTTCTTTCTAAGCACTTCATTTTCTTTTATTAATTCATCACCATATGATTTCTCATGCTCATATGAAGTACTTTGTTTACATGTGAATGATGCAATTCTATCATGTAACATTTCATTATCTAATTCCAATTTTTTGATCTTTTCATTTAATGAAACATTGGATTTTTGCAAGGCATCTTTTTCATTTTTCAAGTCATTTGCATGTGATTCTAGATGCTTGTGTGAAGTGCTAGATTTCTCATTTAATAATGCAACTCTATCATGCAATGTTTTATTTTCTAATTCTAGGCATGTGATCTTTGCACTAAATGATTCATTTTCATTCTTAAGCTCTATCATCTTCTTTTTAAGACATATATTCTTTTTACCAATCTTCATTAACTCATCATGCAAATCCTTAAAAGCATAATGTAATTCATCATATGTAGGAAGATCATTTACCTCTTCAAGTTCATCATCCGAGTCATCTCCAATTGCCATAAATGCCAAATTCGACACTTCATGAAATTCCTCCTCGCTCGTAGTCTCCTCATACACAATTTCAAGTTTTCTCCAAATTTCATAAGCATTAGAACAATTTGAAACTCTATGAAATTCATTTTTATCTAAGGCACAAAATAAAGCATTCATAGCCTTGGAATTTAAAGACATATTTTTCTTATCCAGTTCACTTAAAACATTCTTCCTAGGAATGAATGAACCATCACAAACTATTTCCCATAGTTCATAATCTAAGGCTTGTAAAAACACTCTCATCCTAATTTTCCAATAAGGATAATCATTACCATCAAAGAATGGAGGTCTAGTGGTGGATTGGCCTTCCATGAAAGTTGAACTAATTTGGGTTGCTATTGATCTTTAACTCTAGACGGTTAAGTCTACACAAGAGCACCTTGCTCTGATACCAAATGAAATACAAGTGTGCAACCCAAGAGGGGGGGTGAATTGGATTTTTAAAAATTATCCTAGTCAAACCACACAACAATTCAATCTAATGCCTTAATCAATTCGAAAACAATAAATTCAATGAAACACAATATTAAAAGAGTAAGGGAAGAGAAAACGAACACAAGGATTTTTACGTGGTTCGGCTATCCCCGCCTACGTCCACGCCTCCAAGCTCACCTGCTTGAGGATTTCACTATCCAAGCCTTTCCAAGGCTTCAACGATTACAATTGACTTCGAGGTGTCAATAAACCTTTACAACAAGAGATTATATCTCCAATCTCTTTACCCCAAGTGTTTCCCACACTTGTGCTCTCACAATTTGATGAGAAATGATAAATACAACAATGAATCTCTCTTTAAGAGTGGATATACAAATTGAAGAACAAAGATGATTTAAAGAATGATGATTCACGAAGTTGAAGCTCAATATATGTTGTGTGCACTTGTTCTTTCTTGTTGGAGATTGTTGGAGAGCTTCAAAATGAGTTGGATTTGAGTTTTTATAGTTTGAGCTCGAAAACTATCCGTTACTCACATTTTGGTCGTAACCGGATTACCGGTTATGGACATCCGGAATTCCGCTTAATGTTACCGTTACAGCCACAAATTTGAATTTCTGAACATCCGGATTTCCGCTTTGTCACATCCGGATTTCCGCTTACGCTCAGTAGCTTACTGCCCAACAACCGGATTTCCGTTTGTCAAGATCCGGAATTCCGCTTTTAATTCGGATAGATTCTGCCTCGAATCCGGACTTCCGTTTATCAGAAACCGGATTTCCGCTTGCTACAGTAAATGCTACAGTGAATATTTTCTCAAATTTATAGTTTGACCCCAAAACTTTATAAAACTATAATTTGGCCCAAAACGTTATGAAAGTTTGCAGAAAGGTCCAATTTCAGAACTTTAAAATAATGCTTTGTCAATCCCATAACTTTCTGAAATTATGACTTTGCCCAAACTTTGTGAAATTATAGAATGGCCCAAAAATATTTAAATAGTTTCAAATAGGTCCAAGTCCGAAATTTAGAAAACTACTTATTTATTACAAAGTTTTCAAAATTCTTTCAATTAAACCATAAACTTTGAAAAACAACCAATTTCATAAAATCATTTTTCCATTAAATATGAAACATTTATAATATGAAAATAATGATTTATTTAAAAAGAATATTAAATAATTTGAGCTTAAAAAATTAATCATTTTTAATCTTGTTTGTTATCATCAAAATCAATATTATGTTAACATATATGTTAACAACAACATCTGTATTTTATACAAGTTTTTTTTCGTTTCTTTATTATTGACACGACATTGTCTTGTCGGTTCATGCTTCAAATGTATAATACCACATTTTGTACAAATTCACAAATTGTACCTATAAATTTTTTTTACCAATAACAAAAAGTGTGGCTGATATTACTTACATGAACCATGGCCCCTACATATAAAGAAATCATGCAAAGTCCGGAGAGTCATTTTAAAACCCCAAAAATTTAATTATTTATGGTATTAAGGATTTATTTGGCAAACCAAATTATAGTGTTAAGTTAATTGATAGTATGCAAACATTTATAACTCTATTATTATTGTTATCTTAATATCTACCATAAGTTGAAGCAACGGTTAATAAAAAGTAAAGTAATACTACGAGCATAAATTCTTATGAAAATTAATATTACTAATTTTTTATACGCAATCACCTTATGGTTTACTTAATTAAGAATTTTATTTGATGTTTTAGATAGTGTTTATATTTTAGATTGAAGTGGAAATCCTGAGAAGTGAAAATCCCGGAATTGAGAGTGTGGAGTGGGAGCAAGTTGTTTCCTCTCACTGGAATGAGAATATGGAATCAGAATCAAATCCAATTTATGTGTTTATTTTTTCTTGGATTCGGAGTAAATGATTTCAAATTACGATTTTACCCATATTTAAAGAATTATAGCTTTTAATTACAAAATTAATAAAATATATATTTGAAATAAAATGAGAGATGAAATATTATTTGAAGAAGTTTTTAAAGACGCTCTCACTCATACACAACATAACATTTTTTTTATACTTTATCCACAAAAAAATTTCTAGAACCATATAAACTACATTCCACATTACCCTCTTCAATTTTTTTGTACCATTTTTTCTTAAATTTGATATCCTTTTGTTTAAGTGTAATAGAATAAAAATTCAGAAAAATCCTCAAGTTGAAAATAAACTCCTCTCCTAAAAAATGAGAAAAATGTTGAAAATATGAGTCAATGTTACTTTTTTTGAATTCCAAAAACAACTAGAATAGCAACTCTAATAAGCAAACATAAAGGTGATGACCAATGGCTTGAGAATAGTGAAATAGATTTTTAACCTAGTAGTTGCACCCAACAATGTAGAACTAACTGTGAGTTGCAACCGATAACATTGATGCTGCATTTAGTAAACGGAAATTGGAATGGGTTGGAATTAGAATAAGTTGGAAACTGAGTGAGGAATGAGAATCAGAACAAATTGTTTACTTTAGTTGTAGGAATCGAAATCAGAATAAATTGTATTGCTATTAATGTATTTACATTGTCTTGGCATTGGAATTGGAATGAGTTACATTGCTGCAAATTACTAAAAATCTTTAATTAACTATTGTCATAATTATTATTTTGTTTTTAAATTATTGATATTACTATTATTCAAAATGAATAATAATAATAATTATTATTATTGTTAATAATTATGTGTTTATTTGATCTCAAATTGATATTGGAACTTGGTGTTGGATGATTTCCAGGATAAACTGTGCAATATGTCTAGTCAATTTAGATGGATATCACAAAATGGTATACATAATGATGCATGCTTATTTTTATTTTTTAAATATAATCCTAACATGAACTTGTATTCCTCTTTTATCCATTTCTTGATTGACATGAAGGGGCATCAGTAATTTTATCATTTGGTTTTGATTGATTCATGTGATCTTCTTTCTTTCATGTTCTTGCTGCACGTCGATGTTGGCTTGTATTGTTTCTTTATCGGACTCATGTAGTCAATGAATTATTGACTTCTGCCATTGTCCGGTAGAGTCAGTCACCTTTCTGGGCCATCTGAAATTCCTTAATTCTTCAATTAAATGTGTGAATGTGACATTCCAGATAGATTATTGGGCCTGCAGTAGTTTTATGCGTCAACGTGAAGAAATGATTAACATTTCAGTTCAAGAAAACATTCATGAGAAGAAAAGATTAACATTTTATTACTGCAAAGCATAAACCAAAAAAGATTACCAAAAGTAGTAAAAAGGAAAAATGCAGGCCAATCGCCAATGTCATGGCAATGTGACATGGAAACATTCTACATTCAAATTAAGTAAACGCTAAACAAACAGTATTGATTAAATAAATGGTGCAAGTTTACAGATCAGTTTTATCTTGTGCTTTTTCGCTGATACAGCGATACTATTGGAATAAATAATGGAATAATTAATTCCTTGGCTTTCCGGTTGCCAGCGGATCACATTCCGGAAATATTATTAGCCCCTCTGTTCGATGCGAAAGTTTATGTTGAAAATGATTTTGTTTTAATTAATATTCTTCCACTCACCAGATTAAAGCCATATCAAGTTAGAATTCAATTATTGGGATTTATAGCCTTACTCATTAAAAAAAAAAAATTAAAAATTATAGTATTACCTCATGTCAGAGTAGTTGGAGCACATTCTTGAAGCTCGTATTTCGGTACATATATCATTTTTCTTTTGGTTTAGATGAGGGTGTACAAGTTCAATTCATCTTTTGCAGGAAAAGTTTTGCAAACGTCGAGGCTGCAACAATGCCAGAACCAAGATGGACGATCTTTAAGGACCTTCAAAATCAGTCAATTTTTTTTCACAAGGCAGATCAATAACATTGCCGCATAAAACGCATGGATTTCAAAAAAAAAAAAAAAAAAGACTAGTAAACCCTTTGCCATCTTCAATTCTTCACTGTCCTGTGTACGCTTACTTTAGCAGGTTCTAAAACCACAAGACAGCAAGCTCAAGTTGTCAACGCAAGTAGAACTATGGCTGGAGCGAATTAATCATATAATTCCAAAGGCTCTACAAGCATCTCAAATACATGCTTCGAAGAATTGTCTTCTATAATAATCAGAAATCCTGTTTCACAACAGAACCAACTGCAAAACGTAGATACTCTGAGCAATGTTGTGTCGAGTGATAACAAAAAGGACCTATAGACCATTTACTTTCTAGACATTTGCAATTTTTTCAAATTTCCTCGAATTTGAAAGATCTGATTCCCACTGCTGTAATAGCCAATAGGCCTTGAGGCTTATGGCCAAGACTTTATATATGGGTTGTAAAGAAAAGAGGAGACTCATCATGATCAAGATGTTAGCATAAGAATATGAAACAAGAATGGAAGGCGGAGAAAAGTCTCAGTTTCAACAAACTTTGTCTTGCCAATACATAGTATACAAATACCAAAACACACAATCATGATTCATGAGTCACCATTCAATTTTATGCCACGTCACAAGGAATGAAGAACTTTGGACAATTAGTTAGATGTTTTGTATCACTGAAACCAAAAACAATCCAGCATGTCCAAAGCCAGAAATGTTAACAGAAATAAAAGATGAACACGCTGAAAAACCTGATGCATAATTAATTTGGCATCAATTCCCATTACAGTCGGCAATCTCATACACTCGAAGTACAAATTAGTACAACTAGAAGTTCTAGATATCAAAGACAATCAATTTAACTAACAGAAAGTTTATGTTCAGTAGCCTCACAAATGAAAAACGAAATGCCATTTTATCTAGTTAGAGAAGAAAAAGTGGTCGTACAGAAAGAGCATAAAAACTTTGCACTTCCAGCTAATGAAAAAGATGCATTATAGAAGGAAAACATATGACCTGAATAATAAAAAGTAATTTTACAACAAAAAGTTGCCAGACTTTGAAACTTATCTGATGGGTTTTGAAACTTATCTGATGAGTCATCCATGTCTGCAAACAGAACCATGAACAGAACCTGGGGACATGCCATCACTACGCAACACTACTTCACGAGTTGTAATAAGAATGGGATTCTCCCAATCCAGATTTTAGGCAGAAAAAAACACGCAAGTAAATCAGCATTCAGCTCATTGACTTACTTGTGTCTCTTGAAATGTGGAATCGAGTTTAAACTAATTTCATTCTTAACAAGCAAGTCCACAACAATTGAAAGTATAGATGCGTCTGGCATTACATTTCTCTTATCTATTCTGTGAAGGAGTTCAATAACTTTTGATGTCTCATTATTGCGGATGAAACCCAGCATAAGCATATTAAATATGAGGAAATTGGGTTCCACGCCCTTTGCTTCCACATCAAGAAATAAATCATGTGCCTTGTCCATTTGCCCATCATTACAAAGCCCATGGATCATGATGTTATATGTTAAAACATTTGGCATTAGGCCTACACGAGGCAAACTTTGAAACAGTTCCCAAGCAGTTTCCAGTTTGCGTATTTTACACAATCCATCAATGAGGCAGCTGTAGGATACGATATCAAGTTCATACTTGAGAATTCTCAGTGTACGGAATAGTTCAACTGCCTCTACAATATAACCATTCTTGCAGAGCCCGTCAATAAAGGTAGTGTATACATATGTATTACCTGCCACATGATTACGCCGCATCTCATCAAACAGTTTTAAAGCATGCTCAACCTGGTGTATTTGAAAAAGGCCAAGAAACAAGGTGCTATATGTAACAACTGTTGGTTTATTCCTTTAGAGAGCATTTCGCTATAAAGGCTTAACGCTTCCTCTACATCCTTAGTCTTGCAGTACCCATTTATTAACATGTTGTAAGTAAAGACATCATGCATGCACCCGTTACTATCCATAGAAACAAATAATTCCCTTGCACGATCTATTTTACCCGTTAAGCAATAACCATCAATTAATGTGTTATAAGTAGATGTGTTGGGTTTCACTCCTCTCAAAATCATCAATTCTAACAGCCTACTTGCTTCGTCCATCTTCCCATTCTTGCAGAGCTCAGCCATGATCACATTGAAAGACACAACATTAGGCTGTACTCCTTGGTCCATCATATCAATAAACAAACACTTGGCCTCTTTCCAATCATTAGCATAACAAAAACCACGAATCACAGAGGTATAGGTAACCACATCTGGGTTAATATTCTTATCCTTCATCTGCAGAAACAATTCCTTGGCCTTGTCCGCAAATAAAAAGGAACCAGAGTCCCATTGTTGGTATTTCTAGCTCGCAAACTTTAGTTGCATTTTAATTTTAATTTTCAGTTTATCCCACATGTTAGAATGTCACTAATTACTCCGCTAATAGTTAGTTTAATTTCAAATACATTGCATCGGTTGCTTAATAGTTTGCTTCTGTTTCAAACTAATTTACCTTGTTACAATATCTCAAGTATCTCAAGTCTCAAGTGCGTCCTTAATAATAACATCATATTAAGGATTTTTCTAAGTTATATTTATTGTAATTTATATCTATATTTTTTTATTGTAAATACAAGTAATAAAGCAGTGGAATCAGGTGGGCTAGTGGATAAATTTTATTTGACTGTAGATTACATTAAATATAATTGAGGGAGACCCTTGCATTAATATTACAGTCATTCTGACTGAGTTTGTGACTTGTGCTCTCGTGGTATTTCAACTCTCTTACTAATGCTCGATTGGTGCTAGGTTGCATTGAAATAGCAAGCATGCCTTGTGTTGTGACTCTCATGGCCAGAGATTCGAATTAAAAAAAAAAATTAAGTGTATGGAATTGCTTTAGCTTCTCAAATGAATTATTTTAACGTAGATTTTAAAATATCAGTTTTATGATTTTTTTTTTTAAAAAAAGCTTTGTCTAGCTTTTCAAAAGGTATAGGGTGAGAAAAGCTCAAACTAATTATTTAGTGGCTGCTTCCTCCAGTATTCAAATTTGATTGACTAGTTGACGAAACGGAAACGTTGTTGGGTTTGCTCATAGAAGAAATTAGGTTTCTGAATAATGATAAATCTTATTAAAAGTCTGAATGAATAATATTAGGATTTTGAGCTCATTTTATAACAAGTTTAAATATCACTAATTTATCAAAATAGACAAATCCAAAATATAATATGATAATTAAATTCTCCTAATCAAAATAAGAAAAGAAAAACAAACGGCACTCAAATATGAGTTCTAGAAAAAAAAAGAAGATAAAAATCTTAGAAGAATTAGGAAAATAGGGAAAATCTTAATATTAGAAAATGACTACGAAAGAAGCGGAACTTTCGACTCAATCATGGGCCAGAACGACCTAAGTGTTCTAGTTATTTTTTTTTTATCTCGTCATAAGCTTCAAAATGGTATATTATATGTTGAAAACTGACACCGGAAGATACACTGCTCGCGACACACAACACCTTACATCACTATTAAAAAAAAAGTTCTTCAAAATCATTGTTTAGTTTAAAAAAAAATCACTACTTTAAAACCACTCGATCATACCTCTAGAGGCAACTTTGCGAGTAATTTAATAAGATACTTGGTAAATCTAGAATTTGTGAATAATTTGATAAGATGTAAGTAATTTAACGCCCCTCTAAAATCCTTATAACACCTATTTTGAATTTTTTTCTTAAAATTCTCACAGTTTATCTCAATATATATATATATATATATATATATATATATATATATATATATATATATATATATATATATTAAACCACGTGGTTTAACAGAGTTAGTGTTCAATTCACTATAAAACAATGTGATCTCTATAGTGTGTCTGCACTGACTTTATTAAACCACATGATTTAATAACGAATCTTCATGAACAAAATGGGGGCTCCCACATGAGAGGACTCCATAAATTTTTTGCCCTAAAAATGTATATTTTTAAAGTTTTTTTTATAAAATATATATAAATAATACAATATTAAATTATTTTCTTATATTTTATATTTTACTAAAATATAAATATAAGTTAATATAAGTTATAAAATGAGGTGGGTGTAAAACGTTTGTTAAAAGAATGATTTATTTATGTGTTTAACTAAATTTTCATTCAAAAATAAGAAACAAATTTAAATTGTATTTAATTATTTAGGTAATTTCAATTAAAAAGAAGTCTTATTGGAAGGGTGTGGGAAGGCCTAGTCACTTTTGAATGGGCCAATTTCAATTTCTAGCTCCTTTTAGGTTTTCAATTGAAAAAAAAAATAGATGCATAGCTTATTTATGCCACATTGAAGTCTTCTAGGCTTTTTAAAATCTGTCCCAATATTCATAATTTATTAGATGGGAGAAGGTATTAATCTTGACTAATGATATTTGACCCTCTTGTTTATCTTATTAACTCCCATTTCTTAAATTAATTCACTTTTTCAAATTTACCCTTAGTTAGAAAATAAAATATAGTTAAAAAATAAGTTTTTTTTTCCTTTCTCACATGCTTTCTCTGTTGTTCTCTAGCATCATCTTCACTCAACATATATGTTCATCACTACTATATCCATCACCATCATCACTACTATCACAACACATCTTGATCAACATTAATCAAAGACTAACTACAACACATGAATCTTATTTTTTATTTTTTTTATAAAAACAACCACAAGATTATCGAATGAAAGAAATAAATTCATTATTCAACAATTCAAGTAAACAACATGTCTAATTGCCAAATATGTTACATCCCATCAAAATCAAAACATGCGGCCTCAAAATCAAGCAATCAAAATTATCTCAACCTACTAAAAGTATTCAGCCCTAATTATACTTAGTTTTGCAAAAATTAGCCTTTGCTTTTTATCTAAGCCATTGCGGTAGGCGGTTTTGAAGTAGTTGGCACTCAAAATATACCATGATAGTTTTCAATTTATTCAAGCTCAGATAGATCAAATGAATGCAAAGATAAATGGCTGTAGTAACACTAGAGTTGGCAATTCCAATTTTCCTAATTCTAAATGTGGTTGTAGTGTTAAGATGGAGATAAAGATGGATCGTCGATCCTTACCAGAGTTACTCAAGAATTAGTGACCAAAAACCTTAAAGCTAGTTGTAAATCTGACAAAAAGATCAACACATTTCCTCTGCCGCTTCTGCATAGAATCCATCCCAAGTAGATTATGAAGCCGCTTCAAAACTCATCATAAGAAGATCTTCAAGATTGCCCCTTTAAAATTAGAAAGGGTAGTATCTCAACCATTAAAAAAACAAATGATGGCCCAAAGTATCTTGCAAATGGTATGGTATATCTGTATGAAGAGAAAGAAACAACAAAGGTACCCATTGTTATAAAACCAACAATAGCAAGGAAATTTGTTTTGAGGAAGAATACCCTTAGAGCTATGAAAGCAAGAAAACAAGAGTGCATAGATGAGCATCTTTTCTTTGACGATTGAGAGCTCCATGGCACAGTCAATTAGTATTGCACATCATTTGAAAAATTTTGGTATATATTAGGAGAATAGATTGGACAAACATATTTGCAATGAAGTTATCAAGTTTACAAAGGTCTCAAACTTTATTATTGATATACAGATCAAGGAAGAAAAAAACTTGATTTATGTTTTTATTATGTTTTTTTGATTTTAAAGTTGTGTTAATTTATCTGTTATCCAAATATATGTGATACAAGTTTCTTTTTTATTTTCCTCCTTATAGACACTTGTATGAAGAGATGGATAATGGTGGTGATGTCCTTCCAATTCAATTTAGATTTATGGCTAAGTTACATTTAGATCAAGCAAGCTATCGAAGTAGATGTTCCTGTATTTAAGATCATTTGGACAAGATACAGAAAGCTCAATCATTGTATTCCCTTATAACTCGGAGATGGTTTATTTATTTTCTATCCATATTCTTTATTTTATCTTGTAATCTATTTGTTATTTTTCAAATTATTTATTTAATGGCCACTAGGTGTTAGTAGCAATTGATATGGTGAGGCGCAAAATCTTGATCCATTTGGTGATAATCCTTACGATGAGTTGAGGCAGATGATGAATGAGTAAGTTTGATTAGCTTACTTATTTTTCTTATTTTTTTGCGCGATGGATTAATTTGTTGACATTCATTATTTATTTCTTATAGTTGGATAACAATGCATCAAGTAAAGTCTAATAGAAAGAAGACTATGCAATGTTTTATGTGAAGGTATTAATGAAACAAACTTATAACATTCATTGTTTCCTTCATCAATTTATTTGGAACTAATTTTTATTTTTGTAGTGTTCGAAGCAACCTAGCACCATCGAATGTGGCTTTTATGTGATGAAGTACATTCAAGATGTTGTTCAAGTTTTGTACATTCTTGAAAACAATGTAACTTACTCTCTCTCTCTCTCTCTCTCTCTCTCTCTCTCTCTCTCTCTCTCTATATATAGATATATATATATATATAGATAGATATATTTGCCGTAGCAAGCTTGATTCGTTTATAACAATGATGTTTAATTGATCTTATGCCACTGTTTATGAAAATTGTTTGTTGATTAATGCTTGGAATTTGCATTATATGTATATATAGTCGCTAGGGATGAGAGGAAGTACTTCGCATGTTTATAATAACGACATACATTTCATTTGGCATATTTATTAGGTAAAAGCTACAACACATATCCAAATTTTATCCTACCGCAGTTTTAAATGCAGTGGACAGATCCATTAGCTGAGCATATATGATTATCATAGAGATATCTTTTTTTTTTATTGATTTTGTCTAGGATGAATTTTCTTAAGAACTATGTTTAATCAATCAATATTTTGTTGAATGTGTTTACGATGTTGTTTGGCAAAACTTATGCTAATTTTTAGTGTGTCCTGCTATCCTTCTAAAGTAATATTAAGTGAATCAAAATGATTATTACAAATTATCAACTTGTTGAGCAGCTTTGGTAACTATTGTTTACCATGGTGATACAATTTATTTGCATGTTTTTTATTTTTATTTTAATTGGAACAAATTTAAAATATATGTATATATTTTATTGTTTTATTTTAGAACAGGTTTAAAATAAATGTATTTTTCTTCATTGTTTTATTATTGAAGTTCAAGGGTTGTGATAAATATACTATGGACGATTTTTTGCAACTTCACAATAAGTGGGCCACATATGTTGTAAAGTTAACTATAACTTACAATAATCATGTAAATTATAAGTATATTTTTGCTTGCAAATATCCAAGACTTGTTTGTGTAGCATACTAGCTAATGTTTCTATGTACCACACTTGTAGGTGGGAATTATCAAGGAGTAGATGTATTGAGGAGATTTAATTAATTTGTGCAAACTGTCAAAATAAATATGTAATTAAGTTTCTTTCAAACTATCTTTGAGATGTATGTTTTATTTGATAATTATTTAAATTTTATTATTTAGATTAATTTTAATATTTTCTTTGAATAACATCATTTGATGGCAAAAGTAAAAAAGCAATGAAAACAATAGGCCAACAATAGAAATGCCAAAACACAAATTTAACCAAAATAGTCATGCACGATAAAAAATACATCAGCAGGCACTAACTCCATTGTATCATAAGATTAGTGATAATATATAATACTAAATATTGACACTAAAGGATTAATAGCTATCTATTTTTTCATATTGTTGGGTATATAACAAACAATTAACAAGTATAAGTGTTTGAAAATAATATCACTAGAGAGTCATAATATTCGTCATACTATAGTGAAATGAACCATTGACTTTTAATAATTATTTAATTGTTAACGCCATAGTATCATATTATTTGTGATACTATAGTGAAACGAACCGTTGACACATAATAATTATAGGTAACTACTATAGTGCCATAAAAGTTGTAATATTGTAGTAATAGTAATCACTAACATCATATTTGTAACATCACAAATGAGTGTTATTGTGTCCTAACTATTAGATTACGGACACATTTAACAAGTGTCACTGAAAGTCATTACTCACACTATTTTATTGTCAGTAAAGACTATTTTTTCTAATAGTGGGGAGTGCATTAGATTGTAACTAATGGTCATTTACATGGTAATTTACCATTGTAAAACAAGTTTGGCAAAGCTTTTCATAATAGATTATTTTGGAATTAGATTCTTAAATTGTTTTTGTACTACCTTATGGAAATTAGTTTATTTAAGAATAAACTCCACATGATAAATTGTAATTTTTCTAGATCTCATTTTAAGGAATATCTTACCTCTACTTAGTAATAATAATAATTATTTATAACTAACTCAAATTATATATTCTTATTATAACACAAAGAATAGCTTTTTGATTTTTATTCTTTCATACTTTTAGATAAGATTGAGTAAAAAAATTAATAAGTTTCCAATTTTCTATTCTATACCAATATTTGGGTGGCTTCGTTTGAACCGTATGAGGTGAAATTCTCCTATATGGTTCTCAAAGGGGAGTTTTCTTAGTTTACCTATCTTTCATCCTTGGATAAAAAACAAGTGAGAGGTGAAATACCACAAAGAGAAAGAAAATACTACAAAGAGAAAGAGTACCTAATAAAAAAGTGGAAGAGTACCTAATAAAAAAATGATTTTTGTAATCCGCACATGCTTTCTTAATCCACCCATAAAAATCATATTCTAGCTTTTATTTGAAAATATCTAACAATAGCTTCTATTGACTGAATAATTGATCCGGATCCTAAAAACAACAAGGCTTTGGAAGTCTGGTTGGTTCTTCGTGCCTAGTTTTGGTGTAGTGGCGATATTTCCATTCATCTCTTTTTTTCCAAGGGTTTTATAATTGGACATTAAACCTCTTTCATATGATGGAGTCGTTGGTGTATTTCGTGCTATTTTGCTATGTGCTATTCATGGTGCTATTGTAGAAAAAAAATTAGTTGATGATGGTGATGATTTTTTTACAACTATATAGAGATTATTTCTATATACAACATCACTATAGAGATGTATTGCTATAATTTGGAATATATTGTTTTTCTATAAGCTCTTTGTTGCTCCTTGAGAATTTAATTTTCTACTAAAATTATTTTAATAAAATTATAATTATATGATTTTCCTTACTTTCTCTGATCAACGGTGGAAATTAAATACAAAAAAATGAATTAAAAGAAATCAACTTATTTTATAATTCAATTACAATAAACTTTTAATGGATACACTAAAAATGCACACTCGTTAGGATAAACCCAAATTCCAAGTCAATCTTTTAGGAATGAACAATTACTGGTTGACCTTTTGTTACCTTTTGTGGTTTCGGCACCTGTGGGTGCAAAATCACAATCAGCGTTCTCTTGTGTAGTTTGAGCCTTCTTAGGTGGATTTGATCAATTTTTACAGAATCACAATCACCATCTCTTGGAATCAATACAGCTTGCTATCATTCAATATTAGTATTTGCATGTGTTGGGACATCGTTTGTCTACTTAGGTGTAGAATCACAATCAACTTCCTCGTGTGGAATTTGAACAACTTTGTTGCCCCAGCTCTTGTGGAATCACAATCACTTTTTCTCCTGAAGTCAATAACAACTTGTCATCCAACATTATTGATTGTTGGTAAGTCATTTGTCTAGTCAGATGCCTTTTAGGGTGCTGGAGCAATCGTTGCCATGGTAACCCCACAACAAAGAGGCGTGACCATCATGCAGAAAATCACAGAAAATCACTGCATTCTTTATGACAGCCGTGGTTCAAAAATAAATTCATTCACTCCATTCTTTTCAAATCTATCTTCTTCTTGTCAATTCCACTAGTTGGATTCTTGGACTTGGGCAAGTTTATATGCTATCAAAAACGAATTAAAAGAAATCTCAAAAAATTTATTTTTTGCGTGTTTAGTGGAAGAATTTTATAGAAAAACTTGTATAGAAAAATAAAGCTTACATGAAAAAATAAAATAAAGCATTCATTGCATCAAATTAGTGAATTTCGCTGCTAAGACAGCAAAATAGCAAATGGAATGCGCAGCAAAAGAGAAGAATGCATCCTTCATTTCTAATGATAATATGCTGAGAAACAAGCCTTCGATGAGATTACAAGTAGCAGAAGTCCAGCAAAAGTGTAATGGATTTTTTCAATCAGTAAGCAAAACAATGCAGCACAACAGAGCAGATTAATGCATAATTTTAGAAGCAGAGATCAAGCAATAAGTGCTTCATTCCTAAGTGATTTTCTTAGGATATTATGACTAGCTAACAGTCCAGCTTAGTACATCGCTTGTAGATATGCTATTTTATATTCTATGATTATAAAGGTTTTACTTTTCTTGAAACCAAAGTTATGTGATCATATAGGGACATGAAAATTAGCCAAACCAAGATCAGTTCCAAATTGTGGTCAAGCGAGGAAATTAGGCTTATAAATTCTGCATTTCATTACCATTATTATTGCTGCCAACTTTCAAGCAAATCATATGCTGCCAATTATTATGATTCCTAGAACAGAGTATTAAAACATCTTGAAGATTGAAGAGTAGGTATATACGCACTTCTCTATATCTAACTTTTGTGTGCATATGCTTGAAATAAATCAGTTATTGGATGACTTTTGTGCTCCTTGACTGAGCTCCTACACTTGATCATAACTTGCTCATGAATCATTTTTTTTTTCTTTTTTTGACTTGTTTCACAAGAGTTGGGCCAATTTGCAAACTGGTGTTATCATTTAGTACCAGAATTTCCAATTTGTTGACAACCATTTCACAGCTATCATGTCGTAATAAATATCTGCTTAATAGATTCCTCGGATTGAATTTCCAGGTTACACCGCGACTTTGGCCTTTGAGCAGGTCAAGGGATATGCCACAGCTGTCAAGTACAACTGATTATTTCAGGATATGACAATCAACTAGAAAGCAAAGCAAAAGTGTAAAGGCATCACTTTTCTTGGGACGAGAGAATTTACCAGTATAGGACATTAGAAACCGAAGGAAAAATTATTCTTCTTATATTCTACATATCATTTCAATCTGCCGGAAATAAGATAGATTATTCATCTTGGTCAGTCATCAGTTGTGATTATGCTCTGGCTACGATTCTAAAAGCATTTATTTTCTTGAGACAAAAGTAATTATTAAGAGCATATTAGGTACATGACAATGTGAAAGAGAAGTGAAGGGTTGTAATCTTTTGTTCAATTGAGGAAGGCTTATTCTTCGTTTCACTACGATTACGCAAAATTTAGATCAATCAAATTATTCCACAGCATAATGTCATGGGATGAGTGTTTTGCGCAACAAACCTGTGCGACACTTAGACAACTTTGTCGAATGTTTCTAAGTAAGCTTTGAGCTTTTCAAACTAGCTAAGCTTAAAGGTTTTCGAAGAGCTAGAGAGAAGAGAGCAATGGAGCCAAATGAAAGAAATTGTATTGCTTACAAGAATGCTTACAAATGTTTGAGTTGCTTGCTCTAAGCTTGTTGTTCAAATGCCAAATACCATCCCATATTTATAGGGGAGGCTTGCCAAGCTCTAGAGATTCTAGAGAAATCTACCAACTATCTAGAATTTACATGTGCTGGAATTGTATAGAAAATTCTAGAGTATTTACAAGCTTAATGTGCTAGAGTTGCCTAGAACTTTCCGAAATCGGACCAAGCTAGCACTCTTGGCCTTGTCTTGGACTCTTGGTGGGAAAATTGGGCTAGCAACTTGGGTGGTCCACAACATCCTCCCCCACCCTAGCTCGCTGCGTCCTCATCGCGTTCTCATGCTTGAAATTTTGGATGTGCTCAGCTAATTGCCACAAAACTTCTTCACGTTCCCAAGTGGCTTCGCTCTCGAGGAGGGTTTTCCACTTCACCAAGTACTCGCTATGTGCTGGCACACCTCTTCTTGAAACCACGCGATCCGCAAGGATGTAGTCCACATCTTTGTCGAATGCGGTGACAACGGCAGTTGGCACACGCCTCGATTCTCCGCGACTTGGGTCTTTTGTATCTCCATGATAAGGCTTGAGAAGGCTCACGTGAAAGACCGGATGAATCTTGAATCTTGGCAGAAGTTGGAGTTGATACGAGACGTTGCCCATATGTCGTACAATTCGAAAGGGTCCCTCGTAGCGTCTCACTAACCCTTGTGCACTTTTCGCAAAGCTTGAATTGTTGGGGTAGGACCTTGATCATGACTTGATCACCTTCCTTGTACTCAACATGCCGTCTCCTTGTATCCACCCACTTTTTCATCTTCCTTGCGGCTTTTTCAAGATAGGCTCGCATGATATCCGCTTCCTCGTACCATTCGCGAGGGAGCTTGTGTTTGTGTGCCGCGGGGCTCTTTCCTCCATAAGTTGAGGCTATGGCGTTGGGGGTCATGGGCTGAAATCCCATGATGATCTCGAACGGACTCTTGCCCGTAGCCTTACTTCGCTACAAGTTATAAGAAAATTAGGCGATATCAAGTAGTTTCGCCCAATCTCGCTGATGAGCGCTTACGTAGTGTCTCAAGTACATCTCGAGGAGGCCATTGATGCGCTCGGTCTACCCATCCGTTTGTGGGTGGAAGCTCATCGAGAACTTGAGATCGGTTCCCAACATCTTGAAGAGTTCCGTCCAAAAATACCTAGTGAATCAAGGATCTCGATCGCTCACAATACTCTTTGGAACTCCCCAAAGCTTCACAATGTGCTTGACGAATAGGCGGGTTGCCTTGTCCGCTTTGCAATCGACTAGTGCGGTAATGAGTGTGGCGTACTTGCTGTAACGGTCGACAACAACCATGATACTGTCGCACCCTTCGGACTTGGGCAGCTACATGATGAAGTCCATGGAGACACTTTCCCATGGCCTTGTTGCGAGTGGTAGTGGTTCCAATAATCCCGCTGGAAGTTGATGATCCACCTTGTCTGGTTGACACACAAGACATGTTCGCACATATGCTTCGATGTCGTCTCTTATGTGCGACCAAAAATATGAGGCTTACTAGAGCAGTGGTGCACTCGATTATTGGGTGACCAACCCACTTAGAGTCGTGGCACTCCTTGATAACTTCATTCAGCCAATTTTCCCACCTTGGCACCAACAGCCGATCTCCCTTGGTGAGGAGGATGTTTTCCTTTTGCTAAAATCACCTTGTCTTTCCCTCGAGCACCTTCTCCAGTAAATTCTTTGCTAGTGGATCTTATTGGAGGCCTTTCTTGATGCGTGAGACAAGGTCGGACTTCGATTGACTCATGTTAAGTGTTTTCAATTCGGCCTTACGGTTAAAAGCGTCCGCAATGACATTGTCTTTGCTCGGTTTGTACTCGAGTAGATAGTCGAATTCCGCAAGAAATTCTTGCCACCGCGCTTGCTTTAGACTCAATTTCTTTTGAGTTTCAAAGTAGCTTGTCGCTACGTTGTCCGTCATTATCGTGAAGTGTGAGCCAAGTAAGTAATGTCGCCACACTCTTAGACAATGGATGACGGCTGTCATCTCATTTTCTTGCACCGTGTAGTGGCATTCCATATTGTTTAGCTTTCGACTCTCGAACGTTATGGGGTGGCCTTCTTACATAAGGACTCCACCAATGGCGAAATATGAGGCATCCGTTTGGACTTCGAAGGGCTTTGTGTGGTCCGGAAGGGCGAGGACGGGCTCCTCCAAAATTACTTTTTCAACTCCTCGAATGCACGTTGGCACTCTTCGGACCAATGCCACGTTCTATTTTTCTTGAGCAAATCCGTCAAGGGTGCCGCCTTGGCTGAGTAGCCCTTGATGAAGTGTCGGTAGTAGTTCACTAGCCCAAGGAATGAGCGAAGCTCGGGCACTTTTGTGGGAGGCTCCCATTCGAGGATGGCCTTCACCTTGGCATTCTCCATCATAAGCTTCTCACTCACAATCTTATGGCCAAAGAACTCCATTTCTTGTTGGGCGAAAGAGCACTTCTCCATCTTGATGAAGAGCTCGTTATCTCCAAGTACTTAGAGGACTTGTCGCAAATGTTGGGCATGCTCCTTGAGTGTGGTGCTATATACCACGATGTCGTCCAAGTACACGACCAAAGAGCGGCTGAGGAATGGTTGGAGCACCTTGTTTATGAGTGTGCAAAATGTGGCGGGTGCATTAGTAAGGCCAAAAGGCATTACAAGGAATTCGAAAGACTCGTACCTTGTTATGCACGCTGTCTTTGGTTCATCTCCCTTGGCAATGCGCACTTGATAGTACCCGGAGCACAAGTCGAGTTTGGTGAAGTACGGCGCTTTGCCAAGCTGGTCGAACAAGTCCGCAATCAAGGGAATCAAATACTTGTTCTTGATGGTGATCTTGTTGAACGCTCTGTAGTCGATGCATATTCGCAGCGAGCCATCTTTTTTCTTTTGGAAGAGCACGGGTGCACCGAATGGGGCCTTTGAGGGCAAATGTAGCATGCGTCCAACAAGTCTTTCAGTTGTCTCCGCAACTCCTTAAGTTTGGATGGCGCCATGCGGTAGGACGCTAGGGCTGGTGGCTTCGCCTTGTTCCAGCTCGATCACATGATCTATCTCTCGTTGAGGTTGGAGCTTCTTCGGAAGTTCTGGAGGCATCATGTCTTTGAACTCGTTGAGGACGGCTTGTATTCGCGGAGGGACTTATCTTGGCAATTTTTCGCTATCTCCTTCCTTATTTAGTTCCCTGATGGAGACTAATAAGTTTGGGTTCTTCTTGAAAGCCCTTTTGAATTGCATGGGGGAGAATGTCTTCTCCTCGGACTTGCCTCGTTCCGTAGGAACCATGCATGCCTTGCTCTCGTCAAGGATACTTAGGGGGTTTCTAGTGGGCAGCGGGAAAGCATGGACTTGGTCGAAGAATTCCATGCTGAGAACCATCTTGAAGTCATCCATGGGCACAATGGAGAAGTCAAGCTTTCCGCTCCACATACCAAGTGTGATGTGCATGCCTTGTGCGATACCCGCAATTAGCTTGGCGGGTGAATTTACCGCTTTCATTGTGCCTCCTTCCTTGGTGGCCTTGAGGTCTAAGCGCTTGGCTTCATCTACGGACACAAAGTTGTGCGTCGCTCCCGTGTCTAGTAACGCGTGAATGGACTGGCTGTTTACCTTTACGCTTACATACATGAGCCCTTTCTTGACAAGCGTGGGTTGTTGGCGATTGAGTGCGCCGAGGCGTTGGAGAGAACCCATGCTGAGTTGGGGTTCTTCCATGGATATTGTGGGGTTACTCTTGAGTTGGGCAGCAAGAGCGTTGAGCGACTTCTTCTCTAGACAGTCGCATACCCAATGAGGACCGTTGCATATGAAGCATGGGCTACGTGGCTTCGGTGTCTCCTTCTTGCCCTCCGATTTGCCTTGCTCGCTCTTGTTGCTAGGTGGCTTTTTCTGTCCCCAATCTTTGCGGTTGTTACTGCCCTTATCCTTGCGACTCTCTCCCCTACCTTTGCCTTGGTTGGCCTTTTTGTCATTGGATTGGGTAGAGTACTCGGTGAACAATTCCTCAATGGCAATGGTGTCGTCTAGTGTTTGAACGCCACGCCTATCAAGCTCAGTCTTGGCTCAATCCTTGAGGCCATCTTGGAAGTAGAAGAGCGAATCCTTGTCGGACATGTCACTTATCTCTAACATAAGAGTAATGAACTTATTGATGTAGTCCCGAATGCTACCCGATTGCTTGAGGCGACGTAAGAGCGCTCACGCTTCGTTCTCCGCATTGCTTGGGGTGAATTGCTTTCGGAGTTCTTGCTTGAAGTCGGCCTAAATGTCGATGGTGCAAATGCCCTTGCCCATCTCACCATGCTTGCGACGCCACCATAGTTGTGCAGCGCCTCGAAGATATGTGGGTGCAGTGCTCACTTTCGATGTTTCTCCTCGGACACCCATGGCATCGAAGTATTGATCAAGCCCAAATAAGAAATTGTCCACGATTGTGGCATTGTGTGTGCCATCGTAAGTGTTGGGCTTTAGCACGTCGATGCGGCGTGCATCACTCGTACTTGCGGAAGTTGGACTTGCGGAGAGTGTGCGCTTGTGCCATGCCCAATCTGAGCGGACTTCATCCACTTCCGCACGGACAGCTTGTAGTTCATCCTGAACAAAGCTACGAAGTTTTAGCAACTCACATGGAAGGAGGGCTTTTGTTGCCACCGTAAACTCGGCGTATTCTCCCTCGAGACCATCCACTCTTTCCTCAAATCCCTCGAGTTTGTCTTGAGCGGCGGACAATGCGACTTCGAGAGTGGCTACACGAGGCTCCAACGCATCCACGGATGGGGCCTTGGACTTGCCGCGAGTCTTGCCTTGGGCACGCTCTCCCTCACGGCCACGGCTTGATTCCGGTGGAACATTCACACCAACAACACCCTCTTGTGCTGGATTCGAAGGGTTGGTCATTGCTCGTGAGCTAACTTGCGTGGGTGCAAACCTTAGCTCTGATACCACTTGTCATGGGATGAGTGTTTTGCGCAGCAAACCCGTGCGGTACTTAGACAACTTTGTCGATGGTTGCTAAATAAGCCTTAAGCTTCTCGAACTAGTTAAACCTACAAGTTTTCAAAGAGTTAGAGAGAAGAGAGCAATGGAGCCAAATGAGAGAAATTGTATTGTTTACAAGAATGCTTACAATTGTTTGAGTTGCTTGCTCTAAGTTTATTGTTCAAATGCCAAATGCCATCCCATATTCATAGGGGAGGCTTGCCAAGCCCTAGAGATTCTAGAGAAATCTACCAACTATCTAGAATTTACATGTGCTGGAATTGTATATAAAATTCTAGAGTATTTACAAGGTTAATGTGCTAGAGTTGCCTAGAACTTTTCAGAATTGGGCCAAGCTAGCACTCTTGGCCTTGTCTTGAGCTCTTGGTGGGCAAATTGGGCTAGCAACTTCGGCGGTCCGCAACAATAAGGTCAGATTTTATTACCAAAAAAAATAATGGCTACGATGTAAGCTAGAGGCGGCTACCCATATGCACCAGCTGATTGAGTGACTTGCTAGTTCCACCTCTTAAATCCAAGAAAATTGTGTACTGAACAGCTTGGATTCTTTTCTGATTTGAGCTTTTATCTTACCACATACAGGATTGTAATCGGATGTCAATGAATAAAAGTATTTCAATGCAGTAAATCTTTAAAACATATGAAAATATGCATGTATATCATAGTAACATTCAAAGACCAAGTGAGTTCATGTGAAGAAATAATCTTAATTCGTACTGAACGTGCTCCATATACTCTAAAACGCGTAAAACCAGAGTTGATTAAGTGTTAAGACATGAAGAGAATGTTTATTCTTAGTTCTATCCTCCAAAGTGTGAAAACAGAACATAATATGTGGATTGATTTTCCAAAACTTTTCGATTTTTCCCAGGTATGTATACCCTTGATTGTCCCCTTTATCTAACTTTGTGGACAAATGCTTTTAACATTTTGAGTGAGAATATGAAGTTGCAGGTGGCAGACACAAAGCTAGAGATAATGAAAAATAATTCAGCATTATCACATGTCAATATGCTGATGACAAGAATGGAACATCGCACGGTAAAAACATCAACATAAGCTCTATTTGGAATTGAGCACCACATAAGTTCTATTTGGAATTGAAGTGCTATAACTTAAAAGCTACAACTGTCCTTAAAAAAAATGGTAACTGTAAAATAAAAGTCAATATTATGTAGTAAATATAATTTTTAAATAATAATTTTGATAAAATTAGTAAAGATATAATAGATTTTTCATCACTCGAGCATAAAATCTAATCAATTTAGTTTCCAAACTACAATAATTAGTGTTTATCAAATACTTTACCCTGTAACTTTTAAGAAACGGCTGCCCAACCTCAATTCCAAACAAGTCTATAATCTTGAAACTCTTTAAAGGCACTTAAGTTACTGGGCAATTGAAGATGCCACCGGAGTGTGGGATACATTGCATACGGTTAATCACTATCGACTTATCCTAAGACTGTTTCATTTAAATGAATGGCACATGATTTGTTTCTAATTCTGCTTAGCACCCACTTCTCAAAAAACATGCCATGTTCCTAAGGTGAATTATTCACCGGCTGCTTCATGAATTATTGGATTAAATGTTAGTGACATAAGCGGCACCTTTACGGAGGTGCAGTTTTGATGTCGTTGTTTCTTTTAACTTAAACACAAGAGTATGAGTGTCAAAACGGCTATGATGCCGTTTATGTCACCCATCTGTAGCCCGTTTATAAATCATATCAACTCCTTCACAAGGGTCATTGAGATGCTAAAATTTGACTTGGCTTTCTGGGCGCAGCTGCAGTGTCCTTGCAAACTCCAACACCCATTTTCACCTTATCATCTATTAATCTAGGGCACTAGAGAATATGTTTCGAAACTTGAAAAGAGTCGTGCGTGTGTATCCGTGCGCCACAACTCACAAGCAGCAGGCTTCAAATATTTTTCGATCATTCTTACTAGCTTCACAACTTTTTTAAGTGCATTCTCAATCTTGACCACAAAGAGGTCTTGTGGCTCTAGACAGTACACTAGAGACAAGAAAGCCCATATAATTGTGGTCAACAAAAGTGGATACCATTTGAAAAGAACTGTATCGAAGCATCAGAAGCCAATTCACAATTCACACGCCGCAAGAACAATTCTCTCTCATCTGAAATCTAACCAGCAATCAGATAATTATGTATCACTGTTTTCTGATTGCCGCATTACTGACATATTTAACAAGTGTCACTAAAAGTTATTATTGACACTATTTTAATGTCAGTAAAAATCATTTTTCCAGTGGTGGGAATGTATTAGGTTGTAATTAGTACTCATCTACGTGATAATCTACCACTGTAAAATAAGTTTGGTAAAGCCTTCAAAATAGATTTTTTTGGAATTAGATTCTTAAATTGCTTTTGTATTAGCTTCTGGAAATCAGATTATTTAAGAATAAAATCCACATGATAAATTATAATTTTTTTAGATCTCATCTTATAGAATATCTAATCTTTACATAATAATAATTACTATTATTTGTAACTATCTCAAATTGGACATTCTAATTATAACCACAAAGAATAGTTTTCTGATTTTTATTCTTTTGTATTTTTAGATAAGATTGAATATAATAATTAAGGAGTTTCTAGTTTTTTATTCCATACCAGTTTTGGGGTGGTTTTGTTTGAGCTGTATGAGATGAAGTTCTCATGTACGGTTCTCAAAGGGAAATTCTCTTGATTTGCTTATCTTTCATCGTTGGACCTAAAACAAGCGAGAGATGAAATACTACAAAAAGAAAGAATACCTAATAAAAAGGTGGTTTTTTAATTAACCCACCCATAAGAACCATATTATGGCTTTTATTTGGAAAACAAGCGAGAGGTGAAATACCACAAAAAGAAAGAATACCTAATGAAAAGATGGTTTTTATAATCGACATGTGCTTTTTGAATTAATCCACCCATAAGAACCATATTATGGCTTTTATTTGGAAAACAAGCGAGAGGTGAAATACCACAAAAAGAAAGAATAACTAATAAAAAAGCGGTTTTTTATAATCGACAGAAGCTTTTTTAATTAACCCACCCATAAGAACCATATTATGGCTTTTATTTGGAAAATATCCAACAATAGCTTCTATTTAATGAATAATTTATCTAAATCCTAAAAACAACAAGGGTTGGAAGTCTTGTGATAAGAGCATTCGCAAGTCCAAACGAGAAGCAAAACCCAACAGCAAATATAACGAATATGCATGGGCACATGCAAGCAACCATGCAAGCCAATAACGAAAATGAATGGGCACATGCAAGTAACCATGCAAGCCATGCATGACGTGGGCATCACGTTCCTTCAAGGACTCTTCAAAAAATCAACGGAAAGCTTACTATGTCAAGCCGTATTGATGAAAAATTCAGATTTAATCATGTTTCCTTTAAGATTATTATTTACTTCGAAATTATAGCTAAGTGGTTTAATTGATTTTAACTACTTTATTTCATTAATTTGTTCTATAAATAGACTCGAATATTTCAATAAAAAGGTATCAGATTTTTATCTAATTCGATTAGCAATTGCGGTAGTTCTCACCCTAAGAAGAACAAATTATTTACTTGTTGTTTCTGCTAATTCTGACTGGGACCTATCATCTTGTTGATTCTTTGAGCCTCGTTTTGGTGTAGTGACGATATTTCTGTTCATCCTTTTTTTCCAAGGGTCTTATAAGTAGACATTAAATCCCTTTCATATGATGGGAGTTGCTGGTGTATTAGGTGCTGTTCAGCTATGTGCTATTCATGGCACTACTATAGAAAATACTTTATTTGAAGATGGTGATGACTTTTTTACAAACATATGGAGGTAATTTCTATATAAAGCATCACCATAAATATGTTTTACTGTATTTTAGAATATATATATAGTTTTTCTATGAGCTCTTTGTTGCTCCTTAAGAATTTAATTTTCTACTGAAATTATTTTAATAAAATTATAATTATATGATTTTCCTTACTTTCTTTGATCGACGGTGCAAATTAAATATGAACAAAAAAATAAATTAAAAGAAATCAAGTTATTATGTAATTCAATTGCAATAAACTTTTAATTGATACACTAAAAATTTATGCTCATTAAGGCGAGGATACACCCAAATTCCAAGTCAATTTTTTAAGAATGAACAATTACTAGTTGACATTTTGTCACCTTTGTGGTTCTGGCACCAGTGGGTGCAAAATCACAATCAGCTTCCTCTTGCATAGTTTGAGTCTTTTTAGGTGGAGTTCGAACAATTTTTACAACTCCGGCACTTGTCGGTGCAGAATCATAATCACCATCTCCTGGGATCAATACGGCTTATTGTCATTCAAAATTATTGATTGCATTTGCATGTGCTGGGACATCATTTGTCCCCTTAGGTGCAAAATCAAAATCACCTTCCTCACGCGGAATTTGAACAACTTTTGTTGCCCTAGCTCTGGCGGGTGTAGAATCACAATCATTTTCTTATGGAATCAACACAACTTGTCGTTCAACATTATTGATCGTTGGTAAGTCATATGTCTCCTCAGATGCCTCTTGGGTTGTTGAAGCAATCGTTGTCATGCTAGAGCAATTGCTGCCATGGTGACCCCCACAACAAATAGGCATGACCATCACGGAGAAAATCACTGCATTCTTTGCGATAGCCATGGTTCAAATTAATGTGGGAATTACGAGATAATGTTGTATATGAGGTGAGTTTATAAAATGCAAGCCTACACATATTTATACTGTGTTTGATAACTAAATTCTTGGCTGATCGTTAATGTTGAAAGTAAATTCTATTTTAGAAGTTGTGGAGCCTGACGAAGCTTCAACAAATACAAGTATACTTTGTGAGACATTGATGATTTGTCGAGAATGATGCACATGTATTCTAGGAGCACAAGTTTAATTAGTCGAAAATGTTTGATATTGGAACTCAATTTTCTTGACGAGGCGTACGGGTTCTAATTCTTTAGAACTTTTTATTACTTTTTATGTGTTTACTAAACGGAAATCAAACTGGGTTAGAATCAGAAATGTCTAAAATCGGAATAAGGTGAAATCAGAATAAGTTAGTTAATTATAAGAATCGAAATCGGAATGAACTGTATTTTCATTGATATATTTACTTTATTTTGAAATTGAAAAAGACTGTTACAAGTTACTAAAATGCCATTTGTTAGTTGTCCATATTATTATTATTATTATTATTATTAAAATAATAATAAAATTAAAAATAATGATAATGATAATAATTAAAATTGTAAAATTAATCATAACTACAACAATAATAATAACAATGATGATGATGATTACATTAATGACAATAATAACAATAATTAAAATAATAATAAAATTTAATAATGATAATATAATATAATGTAATAATAATGACATTAATAATAATAATAATGATTAATATTAATAATAATGAAGACGATATCATCATCATTATCATCATCATCATCATCATTGTTGTTGTTGTTGTTGTTGTTGTTGTCATTACTACTAATAATAATAAATAATATAAAGGACCTATTTGCAAATAATTCTGCATATTTTTATAAATTCAACATGGACCAAAATGTAAAAATGACATGACTTGATTGAGGACAATTTGGGGATTATAAAAATTCAATGGGGGTAAAATAGGTAGTTCTAGGGATCGGAGTTTGATTCCCAATCTCCTAATCCTGAGAATGAAATCAATGGGAATGATTCCCAAATTTGTAGGGCTAGCACGATTCTGATTTTGATTATCACTTTTATTTTGGGAAGTATATGTTGTTAATGATTTTAATTCCAGATTTCAATTCCCAAATTTGGGAAGTAAACACACCCTTTATGTTTTGTGTTAAATTCATGCAAGTTTTTGTCAAAGCTTGATGTGGTTCCATCATATCCAAATTATTTAATTTTTTTAATTATTTTCCTCCACATTTCTATTTAAAAAAATATGGTTGGGGAAAGTTTAAATCAATTTTTTTAGTATCTATCTACCTATTAGGATAATCTGCTAAGAAAGTTATTTGATAATTGCTCGATCATTACTATCGTAATTTTTTTATTATCAATTATTATGAGATAATAGAATATGAGAAACAAAATTAATTAATTAATTATTAATACTATTGTTTTAGTTATCAATAAGTATATACACACAATCAAAAATATTATATACACTTGTTTATGTATGTTTAAGTAAATTACTATGATTGTTGTGTTTATTTTAAAACTATGATTTATTAAACACATGTAACTTCTTATAATACTCATAGCACTTCATAATTGATTTATTTTAAGTACACAACTTATAACAATTATTTTAAATTTTACAATATTACCAGATTAACCCTTAAAATCATGCACAAGACGTAAAGGTAGATTTATATATAGCTTGTTCATTCAACATCGTTTTTTAATTATAATAGCCTATGGGATTTCTTCAATTAGACAAATGAAATTAATCTTATTCATACATCCTCCATTTAAAAATAATCATTTAATGCTTATATTATAAATTTAAATACATATAGCACATGATGATGCAGAGAGTCAAGAGAGTGATGACTTGATGCACGATGGCTGTTTAAACTTCATAATTATCTCTCTTTGAATTTGGACTTCTGGGAACATTAAATAAAATTTCACTCTTTTTTTTTTCATTTTATTCAAAAGGAAAAACTTACATTAAAAAAACACACACACAGAGAATTATCAAGAAAAAAAATCATAATTGATCAGATGAGAAATCTTCCAAGTTCCAACCACGAAATCTATGCATTCTAAAAGCAAGTTTAGCCATAACATGAACTGCTTGATTTAAGTTCCTGGAAACATGACAAACTTTAAAAGCATCATCAAGAATTAGACACTGTTGAATATCTTGAATTACTCTAAAAATCTCATTTCTGTTATGCACTTATATATTACGAATTAGGCCTAACACATTCCTCAAAATTGATTCAATAATAAGAACGGCGAAGTTTACAGCTTCTTACTTGAGTTGGACAAATCGCTCCCTATCTTATTTTTTAGGTTGATGACATAAATTCTCTAATGTAATATTAACAAAATATTAATCACAATTTAATATTTTTTTAGGGTGATTTTATCATCTTAACAGGGTTATAGTAGTAGCCTACATTGTACATTAGCTAGCTAAAAAGTAAGGATATTTCAATCCCACAATTTTTCTAAATTCATCCCATCACAGAAAAATTAATTACAGATTATTCACATTGTTTTTAATTAATCAAAATAGAGAAAAAAAAATTAGAAAATTAATCAATCAAAATCCTTAAGGGAAAAAAAAAGACCAAAGGTAAAAGACAAAATTGTCCAAAGAAAAATTCGTAGAAACAGACTTGTTAGTGCCGAATTTGGCATCTTTATTCATCCAAAAAGCGCTTCCTAAAAATTTGTTCAGCAATGTTATTTTTATTGTGGATGGCAAGGGGGCAGTTTATAAAGAACTTTGTATGCAATATGATTTATGACCCCATTTATCTCTATGCCCATACACCACCCATATGTTTGGGCTTACCAACTAAAACAAGGGAGATTATTGTTTTTCCCTATTCAAATTAATATAATTACTCATCCCTTGTTGTCTATCTCTCAGATATCTAAAAAAAAAAAAAGGAGCGGTAAATGAGTCATTTATTTAATATTTGATATTCAGAATATAAAATATACATTTATTATAAGAAAAATATTTAAAAATAAAAAGTAGAAGAAAAATATATGGTTAGTATTTTTTTTATTCACGTCGAAACTTATATTTCTTATTTTTAGTATTTAATTTTTATTTCAATTTATATGATTTATTTAAATATAAAAAAATTATTTGAAAAGTAACAATAATACTGTAAAAATATTATAATAACAATAGCAAGTAAATCATATATATTAATTTCAATCAGGTGAAACTGATAGTCGCTTTCTAAGTCAATGCTTCGTTTGATATAACTCTTCAAATAGAGCTTATTTATATAAAGCTTTTGTTAGTGGAACTTTTGCAAGTAGAACTTTTACCTAAAAATTTTAGGTGTGTGGTTGTCAGTGAAAACTTTTATTTAAAATTATAAAATTACTTCAATAGACAAGTTCTTTAAAGTTATTCTGAAAAGAATGAAATAAAATTATTAAATAAGTTGATGATATTTTTAAAATTTTAACATTTAAAAAAATTCAACATCTATTTCCAAAAACTCAAAATTTGAGTTTTTATTAGTAGATGCAAAATAGTTTATTTAATTTTTAGAAACTTTACCAAAAAAAACAACACCAAAAATTTTAATAAGAGCTTATAGGACTAAGTAAGCACTTATAACCAATAAATAAGTCATACCAATCAAACACTAAAACAATAATAATATTTTGACTTTAGCTTATCAGTAATATTAAATTACATACGATTTTAAGAGATACTGCATTGTGGAACACAACCTTAGTTCAATTAACACATGTAGCTTCCTCTTTATGTGTTCTCTGCTCCTTGAGACTATAATTTTCATCTGAAATTTTTTTTAAAAAAAACTATTATTGTGTGATTTTTCTTTTCTTTTTTGTTTTTAATAGAGAGTTCAAATAGGAAACAAGAAAAAATGAATCAAAAGAAATCAAGTTGTCATCAATTCAATTGCAATACTTTTAGTGGATACATTAAAAATGTATGCTCACTAAGATGAGGATACACCCAACTTCTAAGTTAATTTTTAGAACGAACAATTACAGGTTGACCTTTTGTCACCTATGGAGTTTAAGACCATCTCCTGAAATCAATATGACTTACTGGCGTTCAGCATTATTAATTGTATGTGTTGGGACATCATCTGTCTACTCAAGTTCAAAATCACAATCAGGTTCTTCCTATGAAATTTTATTAACTTTTGTGGGTATAGAACTACAATCACTTTCTCCTAGAATTAATACGGCCTGCTAACCTGTCGTTCAACATTATTAATTTTATGTGTTGGGATGTGTAGAATCACAGTTAGCTTCATCCTATAGAATTTGAACAACTTTTTTTGGCTCCAACACTAGCAGGTATCAATGGTTGTGCTTTGATTCATTCGATTCTTGCTTTGATTCGATTCATTCTTGATAATGATCTTTGTAAGCTAGTAACTTGATTTGTGTGTATTTATTTTGAAAAATTATCATGCAAGTAGTGGTTATGTTAAATCCAAATGCACATATCACACATATATTAGTTAATTGTATTATATTTGATATATCATAAAATTTCTTCTTTTTTTAGCCACTACTCAGTAGAGTTAATTAGAACTCGATCGGCCAATAAAAAAAAAACTA
>NW_006262022.1:6830628-6852705 GCF_000493195.1 Citrus x clementina
TATAAACAGACTTGTATATATGATGGCTATTGAAACTTCATTATTCTGTCTCATGGATCTTGGATTTATCATTTATGGAACATGAAATTTTCTGTTTTTCTACCTTTCTTTTCCTAAAAAGAAATTTGTATTGAAAAAAGCATTACAAGAAATCTCCTGACTCAATTAGGAAATTTTCCAGCCAAAACTGAGTGATTTGAGGAAGTTTGGCTAAAACATGAACAGCTTGATTTAAATTCCTAGAAACAGGACGAACTTTAAAAACATTACCAGAAAATTTGACATATTTGAATAACCTAAATTACCCAAAAGCTCTCCTTTTCGCTGCCGCACTTGTTGCAAATAGGCCTATTACATTCGTCAAATTAGATTCAGTAATAAGAGGATCAAACATACAACTCTAGTTGAGTTGTCAAGTGCTTCCTTTTTTTCTTTTTTTAAGTTCAGGGCTTTAGTTTATCGTTGAGTGTGAAAGCTTATTCATTTATTCTTTTTATTTGATTTCAAATTTTTGAGCTAAACTTCAACTTTAAGACTGCTTGAGGCAAGTACCATCAAACATAAAGAGGTGATTAAAAGTTACTTTATGCAATAAAATGTTATGTTATGTTATGTTATCATCCTTTTCAAACCTATCTTCTTCTTGTCAATTCCACTAGTTGGATTCTTGGACTCGGGCAAAGTTTATATGCTATCAAAAATGAATTTAAAAAAAAAAAAAAGTCTCAAAAAAATTGTTTTTGCAAGTTTAGGAGAAGAATTTTATAGAAAAACTTGTATATAAAAATAAAGCTTATACGAAAAAAATAAAATAAAGCATTCATTGCATCAAATTAGTGAATTCCATTGCTGAGACAGCAAAATAGCAGGTGTAAATGGAATGCACAGCAAAAGAGAAGAATGCATCCTACATTTTCTAATGATAATATGCTGAGAAACAAGCCTTCAATGAGATTACAAGTAGCAAAAGTCCAGCAAAAGTTTAATTGATTTTTTTCAATCAAGAAGCAAACAGTGTAGCACAATACAGCAGATCAGTGCATAACTTAAGAAGCTGAGATCAAGCAATAAGTGCTTCATTCCTAATTGATTTTCTCAGGATATCACCATCTACTAGGAAGCTAAGGGTAACATTATGAGTAGCTAAAAATCCAGCTAAGTAAATCACTTGTAGATAATCTGCTCTTCATTCTATGATTATAAAGGTCTTACTTTTCTTGAAACAAAAGTTATGTGATCATATAGGGACATGAAAGTTAACCAAACCAGGATCAGTTCCAAACTGTGGTCAAGCGTGGAAATTAAGCTTATAAATTCTGCATTTCATTACCATTGTTATTGCCGCCAACTTTCAATCAAATCATATGCTGCCAGTCATTATGATTCATAGAACAAAGAGTCAAAACATCATGAAGATTGAAGAGTAGGTATATCTGCACTTCTCTATATCTAACTTTTGTGTGCATATGCTTGAAATAAATCAGTTGTTGAATGACTTTTGTGCTCTTTGACTGGACTCTTATACTTGATGATAACTTGCTCTTGGATCATTTTTTTTTTTCGTTTTTTGACTTGTATCATAAGAGTTAGGCCAATTTACATACTGTTGTTATCATTTAATACCAGAATTTCCAATTTGTTGACAACTATTTCACAGCTATCATATTGCAATAAATATCTGATTAATACACTCCCCTGATTGAATTTCCAGGTTTCACCGCGAGTTTGGCCTTTTAGCAGGTCAAGGGATATGCCACGGTTGTCAAATACAACTGATTATTCCAGGATATGACAATCAACTAGAAAGCAAAGCAAACTGTAACATCAAGATTAAAGCAAATTCCAGCTAAGTATCACTCAGATAGCAGATATATTATGCTCTTTCTATGACTAAAAAGGAATCACTTATCTCGAGACGAGAGAATTTAACAATATGGGGACAATAGAAACCAAAGGAAAATTTATTCTTCTTATATTCTACATATCATTTCAATTTGCCGGAAATAAAATAGATCATTCATCTTGGTCAGTCATTATGCTCTGGCTACGTTTCTAAAAGCATTTACTTTTCTCGGGACAAAAGTAATTATAGAGCATATAGGTACATGACAATGTGAAAGAGCGGTGAAGGGTTGTAATCTTTTGTTCAATTTTTTCTTATATTCGACAAAGATAAGCAAGATCAATTACGAATTCTGAAAGAATAAGGAAGTCTTATTCTTTGTTTGATTACGATTATGAAAAACTCAGATCAATCAAATCATTCCACAGCATAAGGTCAGATTTGTATTGCCAGCAAAAATTATGGCTAGGATGTAAGTTAGAGTTATGCCCCAGCTGACTAAGTGACCAGCTAGTTCCACCTCTAACTCCAAGAAAATTGTGTACTGAACAGATTGGATTCTTATTTGATCTGAGCTTTTATCTGAGCACGAACATATCTGTAATAGGATGTCAATGAATGAAAGTATTTCAAAGCAATAAATCTTTAAAACATACGAAAATATGCATGTATATCATAGTAACATTCAAAGACCAGGTGAGTTCATGTGAAGAAATAATCTTAATTCGTACTGAACGTGCTCCATATACTGTAAAACGCGTAAAACCAGCGTCGACTAAGTGTCAAGACATGGAGAGAAGGTTTATTCTTAGTTCTATCCTCCAATGTGTGAAAACAGAACAGAATCTGTGGATTGATTTTCCAGCACTTTTCGATTTTTCCCAGGTATATATACCCTTGATTGTCCCCTATATCTAACTTTGTGAACAGATGCTTTTAACATTTTGAGAGAGAATATGAAGTTGCAGGTGGCAGACACAAAGCTAGAGATAATGAAAAATAATTCAACATTGTCGTATGTATATATGCTGATGACAAGAACGGAACATCACAAGGCAAAAATGTCAACATAATCTTGAAACTCTTTAAGGACGCTTAAGTTACTGGGCAATTGAAGATGCCACCCGAGTGTGGGATACATTGCATATGGTTAATCATTGTCGACTTATCCTAAGACTGTTTCATTAAAGTTAATGGCACATGATTTGTCTCTAATTCTGCTTAGCACCCACTTCTCAAAAAACATGTCATGTTCCTGAGGTGAATTATTCACCAGCTGCTTCACGATTGTATTTGATTAAATGTTAGTGACATAAACGGCACCTTTACGGAGGTGCAGTTTTGATGCCGTTTATGTCACCCATGTGTAGCCCGTTTATAAATCATATCAACTCCTTCACGAGGGTCATTGAGATGCTAAAATTTGGCCTGGCTTTCTGGGAGCAGCTGCAGTGCCCTTACAAACTCCAATCACCAACACCCATTTTCACCTTATTATATATTAATCTAGGGCACTAGAGAATACGTTTCGAAAGCCACAACTCACAAGCACCAGGCTTCACATTTTTTTATATTCTTACAAGCATCACAACTTTTTTCAGTGCATTCCCAATCTTGACCACAAAGAGGTCTTTGAGGCTCTAGACAGTACACACTAGACACAAGAAAGCCCACAAAATTGTGGTCAACAAAAGTGGGTACCATTTGAAAAGAACTGTATCGAGGCATCAGAAGCCAATTCACATGCTGCAAGAACAAATCTTTCTTATCTGAAAATACCGACCAGCAATCAGATAGGAGAAAAATAACATCAAAGCACAATTGCCAATATCAGCAAAGCTCAATTTAGACCCATTTGGCAAGCCCAGCTGTTAACCCAAGACAGAGTATAAGACAAAACAGACCCCACAAGTTACGATTTCGTAACCCAATTTCCTAACCTTTTTTCAAAAGTCCGCAAATGACAAAAAGGCCCTACACGGGATCTAAATTGAATAAAGAGCATGCACCAGATTCAAAAAGTAATCTATTTTTCAATTAACATACAGTAGCTCAAAAGAATCAAATCAACAAAACCAAAAAGAGAATTGAGTTTAAATCTAAAAGCTCTGATTGAAGTCTACTAATGTTGACATAAAAAGAGGCCATGAGATCCCGAATTTACAAAAGGGTGGATTCAGTACCCATCACTCCTCTTCATCACTAAAATTGCAAAAGACAATGTTCAACTGCTTCCATCTTTTGCAATGAAAATCTAAAAATTAAAATAGACAATGAAATTAAAATTACGGAATAAAAACTTGCAACAAGACAAGCTCAAGGATTAGATGAAGCATTTCGATAGGGTGACAGGTGATACTAAGAATACACATCTAAGCATAGCAGTATGACCACTGCTCATCCTCATTTGGAGAAGAATCAACAACAGGATCGCAATCCTCCCCGTTGCAATAGTATAACCCACCACCATTATTGATAGCAGTCAAAGAACAAGAGGATGGCACCACAAGATATGGCATGCTGTGAAAGTACTGAGCAAGGCTGCTAGCTAAAGCAGAATTATTAGCCATGCCGTGATCGTAATCATCAGTATCACCATCCCCACCATTACTACCATGCTCCTGTCCACAATATTCCTCAGCACGGTGTTTGAGGGTCTCAAACATGAGCTCGGGCTCGTGCTGCATCACCCGGAGGACATCCCCACAAGACGGCCCAGGCATGGCCCGAGTCACAGCAAAGCTGTGCGGACCATCACTCTGCAAGACGCGTACCACGCTTGGACCACCAAACAAGTTGTGGACTCCACCGAGGGCCTCCTCATAAGCCCCACCCAAGAACATCCCCAAATAATAAGGCCCACGCTCACCACAACCACCACCAACCATTTCATGTAACGGCAAGCTCGTACCACCACCAATGAACTTATCAATCTTACCATCACTATCACAAGTCAAATCCGATAAAACCCCCCTCACTCCAGGCCTCTCATCCAAATGATGAATTGGAACAATAGGAAACAACTGACCAATGGCCCAATAATCCGGAATTGAAGTGAAAATAGATAGATTCACATGATAAGTACGAACAGGATCAGATGCACCTATTTCCTTAGCTACAAAATCACACAACCCATCAACAGTAGCTAACTGTTCAATACCTAAAGTCCCATCCTTAAATTGCTCAATGCATCTTTGTTTCAATTGATCAGCATAGAACAAACAGGTCTCAAACTCACCTCTCAGAGCAGCAGTAGTCATCTTTGTATAATCTGAACGAGCATCCTCAGTCAACCCTTCTACCAAAAACTGCAAACCGAGAGGACTCATAGCAGCCGGGGCGGCACGGGAGACACTAGCTGAAACAGCTTCAAATATCAAAATGGAATGATGAGACACAATAGCACGACCGCTCTCGCTGCAAAGAACAGGATGCTTAACATTCTTCCGGTCACAAACATAGCGAATTGCTTGAACAACGGCAGAGGCATATTCTTCGAGGGTATAAGCGACTGAGAGATCCGAATCAGCCGATTTGGATCCGTCATAATCGATACCCAACCCGCCCCCGATGTCAATGACTTGCATATTAGCACCAAGACGGACTAATTCACAATAAATCTGAGCAGCTTCACCAACACCATCGGTAAGCAAAGCCGTTGATGGGATCTGGGATCCGATATGAAAATGCAACAGCTGGAAGCAATCAAGCATTTCAGCCACCTCAAGTTTCTTCACAACCCGCAGAATCTGGGTGGTTGTTAACCCAAATTTGCCTTTCTCCCCGGAGGTCGACCCGAAATGACCCGAATGTTTGGTTCTCAACTTGGCCCGAGCGCCAATCACGGGTCGGACATTCAGCTTCTTGCTTATCTCAATAACCAAATCGACCTCCTCTTCTTGCTCAAGAACAATCACTACGTTCAAATCTAGCTTCCTCGCCAGCAAAGCGAGAGTGATGTATCCAGCATCTTTGAATCCATTACAAACGAGCAAAGCTTCAGGGCTTCCTTTGCACAAGCAACTCATTGCCAACAACAGCTCCGGTTTCGACCCGGCTTCCAACCCGAACCGGAACTGCGACCCGAATTTCACAATATCCTCCACAACGAACCGGTCCTGGTTACATTTCACGGGGAACACCCCCTGATAACGGGCCTCGTAGCCTTGCGTCTGGATAGCGAATTCAAAGGCTGAGTGAAGGGACTCAAGCCGGTCCCTGAGCACGTCCGGCAGCCGGACGATAAGAGGGAGCTGCAACCCGAGCCCACCGACTGATTTCGGATCCGAAACCTTCTTAACAATCTTGAGCAGGTCAATCTCCTGGTGGGCCAGCGTGGCGTGGCCGTACGGACGGACGGAGACGTTGCCGGATGGGTTGACGGCGAAGTAGGGCGCACCCCAGGAGTCGATTTTGTACAACGATGCCGAGTGAGACGGCGACCAATGTGAAGAGTCCACGTCGGCGGCAACAGAACCAGCCGAGGCGGAGGTAGGGGACATAGGTGTGGGTGGTGGTGCACCGGAGATAAAAGAAAGCGGCAGCGGCGGCGGCACGGGGAGGGAGCCGAGTGGGGAGTTGGCGTAGGCAGGAGGCGCTACGGCAGCGTCTACGCAACATCCAAGGGCCGGCATCCTCTTTCCGCGGAGACGAGTAAAAGTGCGGCCTTTTTTTTAAAGAATTAAAGAAGAAAAAAAAGAAAAAGAAAAAACGAGGAGGGGGGGTTAGTTTAGAAGATGAATTTTTTTCTCAAGGTCTGTAAAGGTGGGGGCTTTAGAACCCGCCGAGGCCGAGGCCCCGGCTACCCCCTCAAAAGGAGACAGTAGAAGATCTATTACAATTGAAAGACAGCCCCGCCTCGTTAACTACTTTTGTAAGCAACCCACATCCAACCCTCAGAAGAAAAATAAAAGACAACGAAGATTTTTACGAATCTGAAAATTCAAAAGGCCCTGCACAGATCTGAGAAACGGAAATGAGACCAAACGAATAAAAGATAAGAGAAGAGAGGAGGAGAAGCGTGCGAGGGAAATGAGCGGAGAGTGAGAAAAGGGATCTTGGGGGGTGGAAATGAAAAGAGTGTCGGGGGAGGGAGTTCAGGAGATTTTCCCGGAAAGTGAGGGAAAATAGCAAAGGGAAATGGAAAGAGAGATGCCAAGAGTTTCTGTTAGCTAATAGAAGCTAGGGTTTTGGGTGGTTTTTATCTTCAAGCAAGAAGATGTCTTACGAAGGTGGAACTGGGCGAGATTTGCATGAAAGACGGAGCTCCTTTATATAGGAGATCGAGGAGGGAAGATGCCTCGATGACGGGCCCCCTGGGCCCCCCTATATCGTTTTGGACCGACGCAGATATCTTGTGAAATTTCTCAATTAGTCGCATAATTATACATTTGTGTTAAATAAGCCCCCGGCCCAGCCCCTACATAAATTCGGCTTCACTTTTGCAAGGCATTTCAGTAATTTAATAATTTTAGCATGATTTGGGACCTATTTGATATGAATTAACAAACTATGTCTTTCTATAAGAAATCATAGAAAAACGAGATCCCGTGCAATTTTAATTAGTTTATTCACCAAATATTTAGCTTTCATAGGGATCTAACGTATTAGTCCAGTTTCAACGCTGTGTATTAAATTCTATAACTTGTAAGTTGGGAGTCAAATAAAAATTTGAATACGGTACTCTTAATATTATTTTTATAAAAATAAAATTAATGTAAAAAACAATTTAATGAGTACTAATATTTATAATATGATGAATATTTAAATACGTAGTAAAATTTTGTGGCTTGTAATATATAATATTAAAATTATAAATTAGCCAAATAATTTACATAATAATATCATCGCAACAAACATCTTAATATTAATATTAAGGGAGCTGCTACCTTATGTTAAACGTAAAGTACAATTTTTTTTACAGTAATAGGTCTTATTACGACTATTTCTTAGTTTTGTAAGAGAATTATACCTTACGTCAAACGTAAGGTATGCAAACCTTAATATTAATATTACCTTACTAGGCATCACTCTTAACATGGAATTGTTTGATTTAAAAGACAAATATGATCACGATTGGTTTGTTTTTGTGGGTTCAAAATTTTTTATTCGTTTTAGGTTATAAAGATTCTTCGCTACGAGTGATCAGCGTCGAGTTGCCGCGTGGCTTACGAGTGTGGGACCCTGGTTTTCTTGCGCGTTTTTAAAAATTTCTCTCTCGAGGCTTCTCAGTCCAAACTCGGAAACCGATAAATTAGGAGATGGATCGCGAATAATTAACTGATATTTTGGCTGAGGAAAGTGGCAGGAAGTTTCTTCGCCTCAATGGAGGATTTGCGTTGACGCAGTTGATGACGCCACGTAATCGTGAGTTAGTTGCCGCCGTTGGGTTGCTGCTCAGATTCCGTTACAGGTGGGAAAATCCAATTGGGTTGTTTCTTATTCTCTTTTAAATAAAAAAATACACGTGTTAATCACGTGGACAGTCCATTCATGTGTTCCATGAGGGCTCATCGGTCATGGCATGATTGGAATTATGAACGTGACGAACGAGGTCGAAAATTCACTTTTACCTGAGGAGGTTTTAATTTACTTTTCCGTTTGTGGAAGGCCTTTAGGCCCACCAACCCTTTACAACTTTGAAAGCAAATACAAAAAAATGAACACAACTTTGATATTAAATGAGAAGGGATATTATCATTTTAATACTAAAGTTTTACTGACATATCATGTCAGTACCAAGGTTTGCCGAAAAGTACATTTTACTACCAAAGTTTTGCGCCATTATCAATTTACTACCGTTCCGTTAACAACGTTAAAAGTTTGCTGATGTCATAAGGATATCTAAGACATTTCCAGCTGTAAGAGTAAAATTGTTTGTTAATTTGATAGATAAATTATCATTTTACTACCAAGTTTTTAGGGGAATTATCATTTTACTACCAAATTTTTAGGAGAATTATCATTTTACTACCAAACTCTTAAGGGTAAAATTGACTTTTAACTCAATTTCCGTTAAACATTAACTTTTTCTTAACGGAATGGTAGTGAATTGATAACGGCGCAAAACTTTGGTAGTAAAATGCACTTTTCGGCAAACCTTGGTACTGACATGATATGTCAGTAAAACTTTGGTAGTAAAATGATAATTTCCCAAATGAGAATGACGTAACCATTATCTTGTCCATTCGACTCCCATGGTATATCTAATCTTCATTCCAATTCCGACTTTGGCAGGTTCCTTTAATTATTAGTATTTTAATCATTTTTAAACTATTTTTCTCCATATTTTTTAGTTCATTACTATTTTTAAGTATAGAGTTATGAAACACATAAAATATTTAAAATATAATTTTTGTGGCATTTGACAAGTACTTAATGATAATGATGTAATTATCACATTAATGATAGGGGTGAATTTTTTTTTAAAGGATGGGGATAACTAATTTTAACTCTCATTTTATATATAATAAATATTTATTAATGATATTATAACTATAATATTATGTTCTTTCTCTTTGGCCCTAGGCGTAGTTTAAATGAGCTCTGTGCTAGTAGTCACCTGAGTTCGATTAAGAATACGAGAAAGATTAACGTTTAGGGGGTGCTTAAATCAAACAAGTCAAACTACATAATTTAGTTTGAGCTTTGAGATCAATTTAAATTGAAAAATTTCCTCCACTCTCCACAAAGTTCTATAATAAAAATTTAAATTGATAGATACATTTTGTACTATAAAAAAAAAAAAGAATATTAATAATATCTTTGATGGATATTCTCTTAATATTAAGTATTTTGATTATTTGATCTGATATAGAAAACGGGGGATAAGCGAGAGAGAGAAATTAGAGGTGGATGGAATAGGATTTAAATGCTATTTTGCCGGTTTATTCGGTGCAACAAAAATAAAATCAAAGAAATGAATAGCCCGTCGCGAGACATTGGGAGTTTATCGCGAGAAAATGGTGGTCACCGAAAGAGAAATTGAAACGGTGACACCTCCCTTAGGTGAATCCTAAACCCCGAGAGAATCTACAACTTTGACGCTTCAAACTTTCTGAAAACGATGTCGTTGAAAGTGCTGACTCACTTGGCCCTTACTTTGACGCGCGTCATACACGCAAATAATTACACATTTCAGAAAAAAGGGAACCGAGAACAGCAAGTAATGAAATATTAAAATAAAAAGGATATAAAAAAGAAAATTAGGGTGGGGGCTGATAATGAGTTAATAACTGGTCCAGGTTACATTTAGTCGCTAACGGCTAACCTACGCTAAGACGGCCCCGTTTAGGAACTTCCTTCCACGACGACGCCAGAGATTGCGCACTTGGCATGCATGAAATTACGATTTTAGCCTTCATCCTTTTGGAGTTTTCCCAGCCTGCTTTGGATTCTCAAGGATCGTGGGGGGCTCTACATAGCAAAATATTATCTTCAGAATGATGATGCATGCGCTGATAAAAGCAACCTCATCCAAAGTAGCTTTTTACTTTTCTGCCCTTTTACTATGTAACACTTTTTTTTTTCTTTTTTCTGGTGCATTTCAAGATAAGGGATGTTTACACATATAATGCTGTTATTTTACTTGTTTAATTTTAAAGTATTATTTGATTTAATAATTTGCTCAAGTAATTTAACCTAATATAAATTAAATCTCCAAAGCTCAAAGATGTCAAAGAAGATTAGGTTAGAGTGGGCTATGTTTTCCTTGGTTCTAATGTTTATTGAGAGGGAGAGAAAGGGATGTGCTTATGATGGTGGCTTTTTATTATACTTATTTAGTGCTACTTTTTTTAATTATTCTCGGATTTTGTTGGCTCCTAGGTTGGACTAGGTTTTTAGCATATTTAAGAGGGAAAAGTATTTACTTGCGGCTGAAGCTACCTTCATTTTGGACTCAACGAAGCTCTCTCAATCAACAAAATCTGCGATTACAAATTTATCTAAACCCACAATTACAAATTTACCATAGTTTGAATATTTAAACTTATAAAAACTCGAATCTATTTTAAAATATTTATTTGGGGTCACTAGCAAAACCACTAAGGGACTTGTGAGAGCAGCTGTCCTCGCGTGTTCCAAAATTCCTAGAAAATATGTTTAATTATGTTAAGTTGAAATTACAACTTACCCTTATTTGATTAATTATTTCGTTAATCTAAGTTTAAATTTGCTTCATCTATTTATAATTTTTTTGCTTAAGTGCAAACTTTGAAATTGGATAAAATAAATGCCCAATCAAATGGAATTCATAAACTCATTACTAAAAAAAAAAAATCTAAAATCGTATTTGGGCATTTTGCTGTCTTTCTTTTAAAGGCTAAAGCCTTGATTTCTAACTAAAATTCGTATATATATAGTATACAAGCGTCATTATCTCTTTGTAATTGCCACTACTTGGGGCCTTTCGTTTTAGCAACTAGCAATTTTCAGGCGGTACAAAGTGGGTAGTTTCCTTTTGTTGAACCACACGCATCTAAATTTGCCTATTTTTGACCGCAACATTTGTTTACTTTTCTAAAGGGCAATCAAAGAATCTAAGCCATTGAGAGTTGGAATTGGCTAGAGGAATCGAATTAAATTTTGAATCATACAACTAATTAAAAGTTGGTTCCATGGTGACTAATAGTTTGGTTGAGTTTTTTTTTTTTTTTCCTTTTTCCTCTCTTTCATCTTAAATGGCCCTCTCTAACATGATTGCATTTGACATCTATTTGATTTACCTGGACAAGTAATTTTTCATGGGGTGAGGCCCATGCATGATAATGGCGTACATTTTATGGTGATAAATTTGTCTTTTAAGGAAATTTTGACATAAAATACAAACACCAAATGGACCAATGCAACATGTGCAAAGACTAATGTTCGTTGAGCTTATTATTGACCAAACAAACTTATTAGCTTTTACCCGCAACTTAGTTTGATTACCTATAGACCATAATGAGATTTAGTCTATTGTTTTTATTTTTATTTTTTTCTGTCAACAAAATTGTTGATTTATTATAAAAATATTGGGAGAATGTCAGTTTCTTCTTACTGAAATCAATATACTTTCTATTGTTTTCATAATATCTAAAAATCCATTGGCACATAAAATTTAGGGGGGAAAGCGGATAAATGTGTCATTTGCTTGACATTTTATTTTGAAAATATAGAATAATAGTTAATTATAAAAAATATTTAAAAAATAACAAAAAATTACAAGACAAATGGCTTGTTATTAATTTTTTTATTCACACCTAAAACTTATTTTTTAATTTTTGGTATTTAAATCTTTTTTTAATTTCTATATATATGATTTATTAAATTTATAATCAATATAAATAAAAATATATTTAAAAATATAGGTAACATTGTGAAATTATGGTGTCAGGGATGTTATTGAATGTTATGAAAATAATATATATTAATTTCCGTAGGAGAAAACTAGGAATTCCCCTAAAAATATTTATTGAATTTAGCCAATGAAGCTAATTGAAACTCAGGCTTTGGACTGCTACGTTTGTAACTTTTCTAGTCTTTGGTCCGCTTTGATGTGTAAGACTTCCCAGTCAATACGGAGCAGCAAAACTCAATAAAGACTTTGTTTAATAGAGAATGCACGTTTCATTCATGACAATTGCTATATTTATCACCCAATTCCCTATTAGATTTTTAATTACCTATTTCATCTCTCATGTTAAGAGATAACATATGAATAACATTTTTTTATTCACTTGCTATTCTATCCCTCCTTAGAGGATTTTATGATATTTCTAATTAAGTAGCTTAGCGTCAAAATTAAAGAGAAGATGAAAAGGATTAGTCCTATGTAATTTCTAAAAGGAGCACTTGCATTGTTTTTTTTTCTTTTTTTTTGGTCTAATTCCAAAGACTAATTGTCTCATATTTTAATTTTAAAATATCGCACCTTAAATGACTGTTTTACCTTTATTTCACAATTAATTCTATTATCTTTTAACGGGACAAATGAAATATGCAATTAAAAATCTAATAGAGATGTAACTTGTGAACAACATCTATCAGAGATAAAATATGCATTTTCTCTTATTTAATTAAGGCTGAATACGAGCAAATCTTAGTGAAATTTGGAAGCCTAAAATAAATAAATTTGGAAAAATAAATAATCGCAAAATTATTATTCTTATGTGCTATGGTACGCGTATTCGGTTAAAAAATCTTATTCAACGATGCTACGTGTGACAGCAAGAATATAATAAAGAATTAGATCTCGACCATGTATGAGTAAAAAAATATTTTTGCGTAATGTCAAAAAAATAAAAAATAATTTAAAAGTTAGATAAGCTTCGAAACTGATTTTAATTTCCTCCCCTGAAAAAGAATATGGTAAAGGGGATGCAAAACTTGAGTGGGATTTTGTCATTTTCTTTTTTAGTCATAGCATATAATTGTACGAAAACAACCAATAGCATATTTTGCAAGTCAAGTTGACCTTGCCATATTATGTACATGTAATTTCAAATTTTCAAGTCTATAATTTCATTTAATTTCTATATATATATATATATATATATATATATATACCTCTTTCCATTTTTTTTTAACGATATCTAGCATTTAACGTACTAAAACAAGCATTACTAGCATGTTTATTAAGTAAAGTTGGCCTTGCCAAATTTACAGTTATCAATTTTCCATGTCATCATATATATATATATATATATCGGCATTCATGCATTTAATTTCTACCTTCATTTATAATACGTTAGAGAGAGTAGCTTTCACGGGAGCATTTTGCATGAGCCAGTTATTACATAATTTTTCATTTTAATATGTTTCAATATTTATTAAATAATTTTTTAATAAATAAACAATAACATCATCATAATCGCAAATATGCAAGCTAATGAAATTTTAAAAAATATAGCCAAAATCTAAAGTCATTTATGATTTTAGCAAACTTTCTTTTTTTTTCTCTCCCATTTTTTCAAACACACTATTTTATTTTATTTGTACAAATTATAAAGCGTATGAAAAAATTTCCAACTCGAACGCGTTAAATAAACCTCTCAAAAATATAAGATAATCGGTCCAATATTATCCGTCACATTTTATTAAAATGAAGTTAGACAACTCCCAAAATGCAATTTTCACCATTTCTATAACGTCGTCGAACTTGAACTTGTCAATTAACACATTTTATTAACAGTATTTAGTTCAAAGATGCCTTTTTTTTTATTTCTTTCTTTTTTCCTTTTTTGGGCCAATGGAAAAAAAAAAGAAAAGAAAAGAAAAGGGTATCATAGATATTTTCGGCCAGTCAAAAGTCAAAACGGAGCTTTCATAGGTACTATAATACAATAGACCCTCCAACAAGCGATTACTTGTTTGTGATTGATTTGATTAGGGACTGCGGGTAGGGAAGGGCGGTTAACTTTCGGACGTGGAAGCATCTAAGAGGATCAAATTTTCAGGAATCAAAACGAAAGACAAGCGGTTAATCCGGAGCTTCTAATTGAAACACTGGGGTCGTTTCTGATCTAAATGGGCCCCACCTTCAGCCCATAGCCGTGACAGGGGATCTTGGCTTTATTTGATAAAATCCACTGTATGCGTCCAGGGCACGTGGGCTCTTTTTCTACGTTCTTGACCACTTCAAGGTGCCCCTTCAAGTTAAGGGCCTCCCGGGCAGATGCCCCTCCATAGGTCATATCACATGTGGACCGTCCTTATCTAACCGGCACTGCTATTGTCCCCTTGTTTGTTCTGTTTGCTTCCGTCACAGACACACCCGCTACGTGGGAGTGTGTCTGTCTGTATGTGCCGGTGCCCTCCAAATGAGTGGTTCGTTGAACAAACCATAGATCGTAATTAAGCAAATTAATTATATGATTGCATAAATATTACAAAGCGAAATGAATATTATTGAATCCGAAAATTTATACATTAATATGGTTGACTTTTTTTTTAATTTTAATAATCTCGAATGTTTTACTTTTACATAAATTTAGCTTTTTTTTTTCTTTTTTAATATGTATGAAGACCGTACATATCCCACATGATTTAAAAAATGTTGCACTACTCCAACTATTAAAAACACCTCCATTTAAACTTCGTTATTTCCACATTTCTATTTATGCACCATCCCAATACAATTTTCTTTGTATTTTTTATTTCTTTTTCATTAAGGGAAAAAAATTATGTTATATCACTCAACTAATTGTTTAACCAACGGTGGTAGTGAAAAAAAAAAAAACAGGTAAGGTTATATTTTCAATTTGTGCAAACATTTATAACCATAACATTACTCAAAATATAATAGTCAAGTATTACACTCATTACGTTTTTCAATAACAATAATAATAATAATATACTTATTTAATTGAAATACTTAGTTTATATTCCAACTGATGTAATAAATAATGTACCACTATTTGATTGACTTAAGTAATAGTTTATAATTAACTATTATTATTTCTAATTTAAATGATAAATGACACATCAATTAAGATGCAAAGTTTGCATTCCAACTAAATAAACATAGCATTATCTACATGGTCATAATTCTAAAAAAAAATAATAATTAATTATTATCTCTCTTAATTTTTTTACGATGCTTTATTTATTTTTTTAATAGACAAAAATAATGTTAAGTCAGACCCAATCTATCCTATTCACAATTAAATGAGTAGACCCAATCTATCCTATTCACAATTAAATGAGTAGGTCAGATAGAATGTAACATTATTTTTGTAAGCATTTTCTCTAATTTCTTTTTCGCAATAGTATTTTTTCAAGTAAAATTAAAAAAAAAAATCAAATGTGGACCATTTCTCAATCGAACTTAAACCAACAAAACGTGAAAAAAAAGAAAGAAAAGAAAATTGTTTTTACGTTCTTATCATTCTATCCACGTTAGCATTAACTTTTTATTCTTTTTAATATACCAATAAATATTTTTGCATGATTCGATTTCCAAAATTGGCATATCAAATCAAGCAGAGGGCTCAAAAGAAAACAACGACCATATCAATTATTTGCTCTAATTCGATGATATTTTCACGTGTTGTTACTATTATTATTATTATTACTTATTTTTTTGCATGAAGATAAAGCTTATCTTCTGAACACGTGTCACCAGATGCGGCATTCGATCAAAACTTTTTTTTTTCAATTACAAAATGATATCATTTTAAATTGGAAATTGCAATCAAATTGATGTGGGTTTGGGCTCGTCGTATTTTAAAATAGTTTATGAAATAATTATTTTAAAAAAAAATCATATGGTGAAGGTAAATTTTGACATCTATTTAGAGATGGTAAAATTCTCCACGGGTTTGGTATAAATGGAGTCACACCCCAAATAGAGAAAATTTTTAATAATTTTTGGGAAATTGGGTGGGGAGTATGGGAAAAATAATCCCCAAATGATTAACGAGGTGGGATTTGGTATTGCACTCCCCACCCCACCTCCAACTCAATCTCCATTATATATAAATATGTTTTTAATTCTTATTTAATAATTTTTAGTTTATCAACTATAATGTCAATTAATATTTTTTTTATTTTTTATGTAATATAAACATGATATGAGTAAAAGAAAACTCTACAATATTTTTTAACTTTAAAATATTATTATATTTTCTTTTATCTTTTAAGGTGCTGTTCTCTTTAAATATTTTTCACTTTTAATATCATTTTAAAATATTGTTTCAAACTTTTAGAGATTTTTTTAAAAATTTAAACACTTTATAATATGGTGATGATTTTATTTTAAGCCTCTAATTTTTAATTTACTGAAATCAAATTTTTATATCTATTATAAAATAAGTAAATAGGGAATGGAGTGGGAATTAAGGAATCATTTCTCACGTGGGGATTTCCCATCCCCAACCCACTAAATTTATTAAGAAATAAGGTAGGAAATGGAGATAAAATTTTTTGATAGAGTGATAAATGGGATAGGCATCACCACCCCTAACCCGCCCCATTGCCATCCCTACATCTATTTAACGTTTATAAAGTTACAAATCATCACTTTGAATTTAATAATTTAGCCTTTGAAGACAATAAATTAGCCTTTGCTGCGGCTTTTGGCTTCGGGGGCACACCATGATTCGTGAGAGATCGAAAGCTGCTGAGAAAAATCTTAATTTAATCAGTATGGGAATCTTTATCATGAAAAAAAAAAAGTAAGAATTAATAAAGCTATCAAAATTTTCTATAAAGTATAGAAGACAAAAAAAAAAAAGAAAAACATATTTAAAAAGGGTAATTTAGTTAAGCAATTTTCTAATGAAAGTATTAGTTTATTGGCTTTCGGAAAAAGATAAAAAGTATTTGTTTATTGACAATGAATCTCGCAACGTTCTATGAATATTCTCGACTTTTTTGGGTCTCGAAAGGTTATAGAATTTATTAAAGAGTAATGATACAGCCACAAACTCTTGTACAAACTTATTTTGTACAAACTGATGTGGCATGATAAGATTGGTTGAATTAAATATCACTTGGCCCACATGATTTGTTTTTATTAATTTATATTTTCATTCAACCAATAAATTAATGCCACGTCAGTTTGTACAAAATAAGTTTGTACAAGAGTTTGTGGCTGTATCATTACTCTTTATTAAATCACATTGTAAGATTAATTATTTTATTTGTAAAATTTCGGCTGTGTTTGATATTGTGAATGGGCGATTGTAATTTACAAACTACAATATTGTAGTGGTTGATTGGTGCTGTATTTTAAAAGTTAAGTTAATTTTATTTTATACTTACATAATAAAAAGTTATTGATATCTAAATTATTTTTATTAAAATTATAATTTAAACGTTATATATATCACACACTGTTAATTTTTATTTCACTATTTTTTTTCTTGACAGTTGAGGGCATAAAAGAAATAACACCTAAAAACCAAAAATGACACTAAATTAATTAATTAATTCCGTACAAAATATAATAATTGAAATTATGAGCAGCTATGCCTATTGGTTAACCAAATGAAATTCGAATAAATGTAAATTAACCACACAAACAACTATAACTGTTGAACTACATTTTTTTAAGAGATAGTTGATGGGCAAAATTGTAAAAGAAAAAATTAAGGAAAATTATCATTGCACCATTTTTCTTTTGACTTATGTTCATCCAACCACCACAAAATTTTAACATGTTCTCTGCACCTCATTTCTTTTGAAATTTGTATCAATTAGCCACTTTTGTACTAACATCGTTAAATAATTTAAGCGAAATGACAATTTTACCCCTAAATAAATTACAAGATCATTTTATCTTGTAAAAGCTTTGAAAATAAAAAAATTACAAAAATACCCCTACATTTAATAAAGAAATAAATCGAAGATTTAGAATTTTTATTTTTAATAAAAAATATAATTATAAAAATAATTACAAATTTTTGGGATTTAATAAAAATCTCCTAAATTATTAAAATTTTGGGATTTATTTTTAATAAATAAATTCAGTTATTTTAATTAAAATTTTACAAAATTATAAATTTTTAATAAATAAATTCAGTTATTTTTATTAAAATTTTACAAAATTATAAATTTTTAATAAAAATAGTTATTAAAATTTACAAAATCTTAATTTAATAAAAATCAATTGAGCACCTCTATTTTGGATTTATTTTTTTAAATTTATGGGTATTTTTATAATTATAATTTTTTTTCAAAGGTTTTATAAGATATAATGGTCTTTTAATTTATTTAGGAGTAAAATTATCATTTTGCTTAAATTATGTAACGGTGTTAGTGCAAAAGTGGCTGATTGATACAAATTTCAAAAGAAATGTGGTGCAGAGAACATGCTAGAATTTTATAGTGGTTGGATGAACATAAGGCAAAAGAAAGGTGGTGCAATAATAATTTCCCAAAAATTAATTTTTTAGATTCATACATTTCTTAAAATTTGAACTCAGGTGATTAGTTAAAGAAAATTGTTTGAAAACCACTTAATTAGTCAAGTGTCTAAGGAATTATGTTAAATTACTATGTATGTTAAAAACTTTAATGTCTTACATAATTTTAATATCTTTAAGACTCTATTAAGAATTGATATTTATAAACATTTGATAAACATTACAACGGCAAATGAAAGTTAAAGTAATTTTATCTCACGTTTATTATATAAAAAATATATTTATAACTCAGCAACTTCCATTATTTTATTAAAATTATTAACTTTGAAAGTCATTTTTATCCCAAAAATTTATCAATTTTATTTTTTTTCACAATTAAAACTTTCATTTCACAACAATCGTGAGGCTTTTAAACCGCAACACTATAATACTAACTAGGGCCTAACATATTCATTTCCTATAAATGTTTTACGTACCATATACCCAAAATATAAATATTTGTTGATTGCATTTACTAATCTTTAGATTAGACCTATCAAATTAAAGTCAATTTAATTTAGCGTGCACATGAATAATTCTATTTTTTTACATAACTATACAATTTTTTTTAATCTAACCTGTTCAAGTACATACACATGCATATTACTTGTTTCGGTTTCATAAGAATTGAATTTAACGGAACCCATAATTTAAATTTAGTCTTCTTCTTCTTCTTCTTCTTTCGAAAATTCAGTTTCCTTTGTATTTTTTCTCCAGTTTAGTTTTTAGTTTATAAAAAAAAAACAGAAATAAAATCGAAGTAAGTCCATTTGCCCTTTGACCATTTTTATATCGAATAAAATATTTTATAAAAGACCAACATAACCAAACATAAAATTTTGGCTTAATTCAATCAGCTAAAACCGAACTGAATGCCCACTCTGTTTTTTAAGTTCAAATTTTGGAAAAGTGACTAGCTTATAGAAGGGGAAAAAGAAAAATGAACTTCAATGGAGAGTTGAGCTCTTCGATTATACATCGATGAAAATCAGATTGTTTGAAATAACGTGGTAAAATCACATCTTCTTTTGTCCGGTGATCAATAGCAATCACTAAACGTCGGGCTTTTCACGAACAAAATGCATGTTCACCTCTATTGATCCACTGCTTTTTTTCTTTTTTTTCCTTGAACCCTAATTGAGATTAATGCTTTTTTATTATAAAACGAAACTCCTATCCCTTTCTTTTATCACTAGTTGTTGGCAATTAACTAAGGTCCTATTTGAAATTAAGGTTGAGTAGTGATAATTTAAAAGTTACAGTATTAAAGTATTTTATACTAAGTTAATTTGATTTTATACTAACTGTTGCAGCTTCGAATTTAAGTTGATTTGATTTTATACTTGTATGATAAAAAATTTATTATGTTTTTACTAATTTTATCAAAAATTATTTTTAAAAAATTATATTTATTATATATTATCAATTTTTATTTCTTAGTTATAATTTTTTTTTCTGCAATCGTTATGACTTTTAAAATATAACACCTCAATATCAAACAGAGTATAACTCAAATTCATATTTACACTCATGGAGTATATCTTTAAACACGTATGTACGTCTACTTGCATATTTCGAAACACCCTATAAAACCATTAGTATATAGCACTCAATCTCTCATTTTTTTATATAATTCAAGTAATTTTTGTATCATGATGGAAGTTTCCAAATGATGCAAGGCATGATCACATGAATTCATAATTGTCAGTGTCATTGTTACTTAATCGAGCTTCCCTCTTTTGGTTGATAATTCACGACCCCGGGCAGTGTAAAATATTTCAAGTAGGAAAGAATGAGCCAAATTAGCTTGTGCAAATGACCTAATAAAATCGGTCATCACCTGAAGGCTAAAGCAAATATGTGGCAGTCATAAGTTAATCTCTACTCTTTATATAATAAAAAGTTCAAAAAGAAATGATAAAAAAAAAGAATGTTTAATGGGTTCCTACGCAACAAAAAAGAGCTGCATATTTAATTACCACCATTCATTAACTGTTTTCTGAGAACACAACTCGAATTGGGTTATCTGATCTCATTCATAATGCATGATGACCAAGTTTACCGAAAAACGAAACCCCCATGTGATAAGGGTCGACTCTTTTCCTAACTTATGATTTTGTTAAAGAAACAATTCAATCTGCATTCTATACGTAATCAAAAGTGCATGCTGTTTATGATAAAACTTGCTTTCCATGTCATTGGTTTGTTGCTGCGTGGTTCATAAAACAAGAACAAGATCTGGCATCTAAGCCCATTTCGTATTTGACAGACAAGACATAATGGAAATAAAGAATAAAAAGTGTTTTGAGAAGATGGAGGTAACGCTGGCTTATTAAAAAGCATACATAAGTTCGGTATTTAAGTGTCATTAAGCTAATTATAAGCTTATCTTATATGATTGGTCTAATAGTTAATGCCATTAGGGGAAGCCTCTTGGACATGTTTAGAGTTAGTTTAACAAGTGGTACGTATCGTCCTTCTTAAGCGTGGACGTTCGCATTTTATTAAATATTAATACTTGTCAATTATATGTATCATGAATTCCAATAAGTTATAAAGACAAATAATACATGAATTTGTGATTTTTTTTGTTTTATTACTTTTGTATCTAGTTATTAGTAATTAGTCTAAATAAAATTTTATAAAAATGTAGATGTTCGCACATGAAAAAGACTTATCTGGTGTATATAGGAAAAATAAATTAAATTATTTATCAACTTATCACAAAGTGTGCATACCGAAAAATATGGCATTCATCATGCAGATGCTAACTAAAATCATGTAAAATCTCAGTAAACTTTGGGACGTCTATTATTATTGATAAAGAAAAACAAAATTATTGACATCTAAGAATAATTTTTTTTGAAACAATTAAAAAAAACTCATTACAGTACAAATAACAATTTAATAATATAGCACTAAATTAATTGAGTGGGACTATTTGCACTCTAAAATTACTTTAAACACTCATTTTTAAATTAAACATTGTCTTACTAAATTATCTTTTATGCAATTTACAATTATAAACTACTAGAATTAATATATATTTTTGTCTTATCGCTTTTGGTAGATAGAAAATCGATTCTTTAACCCTTTTTTTTTTCACTTTTTAGCTTCGACTTAACTGGTAAGTATTTACTCTAACAAACATGGTGGCTGTTAAGACAAAATAAATAAATAAATAAATAATTGGGTGGCTGTTACTCTCTAAAAAATTGAATATATTACAACAATTGGGACTCGACATCATTGTGCGGTAGAAGTTGGGACTGTTGGACCTTTGCGCTTTGAATAAACTTCAGATCATAACCCTGAAATCAATCAGAATTGTTCTGATGAGTGCTCTCG
>NW_006262022.1:6852805-6991733 GCF_000493195.1 Citrus x clementina
CAATTACAATTAATAAGATTTAGAAACAATTGAATTTTCTTAATTAATAAAAATAATGAAGAATATGCAAAATTATGAGAAATAACAAATAATAATAATAATAAATTTGCCTCAAAATTAATATATAATCTATGAAATTCAAGTATTAATCACAACTAAAAACAATAACAATTTAATTAAAGGAAAAAAATTAATGAGAGAGGGGCCAATTTTAGGGTTATTAATTTCTTAATTCTCTAACTATTTCCCTTGAATTTTTTTTACTTTGTTTTATTGTTTATTTTACACTTGCAATAGAGTTTTTTGGCTTCAATAGGAAATGTCTTTGATGCCCTTATGACATCAGCAAAACATCAGTAAATTTTTAACTTTTTTAACGGAATGGTGGTAAATTGATAACAGCGCAAACGTTTGGTGCTAAAATGCTATGTTCGACAAACCGTGGTACTGACATGATATGTCAAAATAACTTTAGTGGTAAAATGATAATATCCCTTTTTTAAATTTAATATATAAGTGTATAAATAAATAAGTATTTAAAATATTATCTAAAGCATAAATAACCTCATCGTCAGTTAGATCGAATTATAGTGATTTGATTTAGGTCGAATTATAGTGATTTGATTAGTTATAATAAATCATATAGGTCGACCAATAAAATTATACTAAAGTAAATGACCAAAACTTATACAATTGAGATATTAACAAAAGATATCTTCACATAAAATGCATGTAACGAATTTGAGCTCCATTCACCTATTGGATCTTTTTTTAAATACTCTCCACCATTATTAGAATTGGTCTTACCATTTGGTTTCTTCATTCACCTTGTTGAATTAAAATCTTAGTTCAGCCACTACGTCATATTGAAAGAGTTAATACCTATATAATCATTGAAAAAAATAATAAATGATTTATAAAAATGACATGTATATTTATACTTAATGGGGGAGGAAACCAAGAGCTTGTTTCTTTTATTACTAAACACTAAATGTGATATATCTATATATATAAACTAGTTCAAATTTCAGTCAACCACATATCCACTCCAATTTCAGATGAAAAAAAGAACACCACCAAAGATAAAAATACAAAAATGAAAAATATTTCCTCTACAATAGTCTACATAGGGAGAGGGGCTCTCTCACCAGTGCTTTGCCTAAATAGAGAAGCTCTTGTATGCTTTAAGAGGGGTAAAAGTCTATTTAGTCATTCTATTTTAAAATTGGTGTCCATTTAGTCTCTGTATTTTTAAAAATACCTCAAAACATCCATGTCGTTAAAGTATTGATACATTTACCGTTACTTTTCATTTCTTTTAGCTTACTTTTATAATATTACCCTTTTATAATAATTTTTTTAGACATTAATAAAAAGAAAATAATTAAATTACTAATTTAACCCTAAAAAATAAAAAAATTATATTAATTTTTTTGCAAGCACTGTTTGCACACTTGGTAGTTTGCATACAATTTTTGACAATTAAAAATTAATATAATTTTTTAGGGTTAAATTGGTAATTTAATTATTTTATTTTTATTAATGTCCAAACAAAAAATTATTAGTAAAGAGTAATATTGTAAAAGTAAGGCAAAATAAATAAAAAGTAACGGTAGAGGTATCAATACTTTAACGGTAAAGATGTTTTGAGTCATTTTTAAAAATATATGGAATAAACAGATACTAATATTAAAATATTAAGAGTAAATGAGCTTTTACCTCTTTAAGAGTATTGCTCCTTATCTATTTATTGCTTACCACACGTATATTCATATTATTAAGATTAGTTTAAATATACACATATAATAAAGAGTGAATGAAAAAGAACCAATACTCGTGTAGCGTCCAAGACTTTTCCTAGCTAATAACATAATTTTGAAATCAAATTGAAAATAAAATTACTCTTGATCATACAACACTGCTTTTCTTTCATTTGTTATTAACTCTTTCAATGTTAATATTCGGAGAATTTGAACTTTAGAAAATTTAAATAAAAAAAATTACTCCTGATTATGATGCAATCTTCAATTGTTGCTTAAACCAAGAAACAAAACTCATAATAAATATAAACAATTCTTAACTTTTTTTTTTCATTTTAAATGCGAATAAAAAAGTTAAGCCATGGCAAATTGACAATTATGGACCCTTGTTGTGTATCAGGACCTAACTTGAAACACACCATGACGAAAGATGCAAACGATTCTCCGCAATGGATGACAAGCCACGGCATTAAAGTTCGGCTTATCTTCAATTCATTAATGTAAATTATCTCTGAATTCTTTTTAAATTCATCAGACGTCCGAATTTCTTGCCCCAAGAATCTATTTCTTTGGCACTAAATTATTGCAAGCACAAAACATAACAAAGCAAGTTGATGATTGAAGAAAAAGGTTTGTGCTGGCAACGTTTGATAGGGTTGGCTGCTTGCCTCACTTTTATTACAAATTATATAAAATTAAGAGTTCTATAACACGTGTGATATTTTCTGTGGAGATGTAATTGAATTTCTTAATTCAAAATTAGGCATCACCATCATCAACCCATGATTCTTTCAATATGTACAAAACACGGAGCATTCTAAAACTTTGGCCTCTAAATTATCACACACCATAATATTGTGTGTCTTATGATAACAATCGTTTTAGTGATTTAGAATGACATTTTATTGAATAGAATATCAAAATTTATTTTTATTCGGTAACACAATTCCTTGACCCACATTTTTCTGCCACGCGACAATGGAATCTAAATAATTATAGGAGAAGGCATATTAAGTGGCTCACAACCACGTTTAATCGCATACTACCACATATACACAATGTCCTTTTTTAAAACATCAACATAAATTTAGTTTCACTAAATAGAAAACATCATAACATTAAATTCGCTAGAAACTTTGAGATTATATTATAATTAATTAGTTACAGCAAACAGCCGGAGATTACTATTAAGAACAAACCAAAGAATAGACATAAATAAACTAGTTCACCGAAATATCTTTTTATGATATCTCCATTAAATATGCACAAAATTAAATAGGGCTCTAATCGGAGTACTCTCAACTATTTTTTAACATCCTCCCAGCATCATGGCTGGCATCTCCAACTAATATAAATATTGAAAGAGTGGTGATATAAGTACAAAATTAGGTACGAACTTATTTTTATACAAATTGATTTAGTATTAATTCATTGGTTGAATGAAAATACCAAAAAAAAATAAAAATAATTCATGTGGACTAATAAATATTTAATTCAACCAATTTAATCATGCCATATCAATTTGTATAAAATGAATTTATATAAGAGTTTGTGGTTATATTATTACTCATATTGAAATCTTGCATCAGTTGATCCAAAGCCTATAGATTTTCAAATCTAAAGCATTGGAACTCTAAATTTGCAAAAAAAACACTAGCTACAATAACATTACATCACAAAAGACAATAACCACCACAAAGGTGGGTGGAAAAAAAAATACCATAAATTTATTTTTGGCTGGAGAAAATACATGTTTCCACCGGAAATGGAGTTCTACTGTTTTGTGACCAAGGAGGGTTGCAGAGAGAAACCAAGGAGCGAGAAAAAGCAATGTTTACACAATAATTATAAGAAAAAAAGTTTTAGATAATGTTAACACCATCGTGCATACCACGACATAAATGTGAATGTAATGATGTACCATTAGAGATGGTAATGTGACGTCGTAATGTCGACTCCACCTAATATTTCACCAAGTACTATATTCAAAACCATCATCAAAGTTTTGTGATTCCATTATAATATACACGATATCATGTTGCTGAATTTGTGCTGTGGTGACTAATTGGGTTTTGTATGTATAACGTCATGCAATTGAATTGTGCTGTGAACAATATTTGAAAGATCAAAAATTGTGTTTTAATTTTAAATAACCCCTCGTGAAATGATTATTCTAAACAAAATGATTATTTTTCAGAAAGATTATCTTCAAAATACTTGTAAAATAATTATTTTCATATTACTCTCTTATTTTTAAAAAAACCTTAGTTAACCACAAAAAACTTAGATTGCAAAAAATTTGCCGTCACAAATTCTTTCTTGATCCATTATGTTGACTGCTTCTGATGCAATAGCCATCTATCAATAGGGTTAAAAAGAAAATGAACTAAGAAAGAGAGCTTAATGTCACACGGACGACTCAACTTTTCCACCAAAAGAGCTAAATTGACGAGTCAAGGTATGTTTAGTAATGGTCTGCCCAATAACAAGTGTGCTCAGTAGCCAAGGTAGACTCAGTAATAGGCCGCCTAATACATTAACGAGCCGTAGTGCACTAAGCAGTGGATCACTCAAGATTTTAAGCCCAAGTGCAAGTCAAAATGAGCAAGTCCGGCTTGATTCTACAATTTTCTACAACACTCTATATTTGTACATATCTAGGAATTTTTTATATTAAACACATGATTTCTATGTAGAATTATCTAGGCTTTAAAATTCTCTAGAGCTAGGTAGAGATATTTTACGCAAGTAGCGCAAATTGCATAGAAGTCTCCAGACCAAGACAAGTCTCCATACAAATAATTCATAACACTTGCCATTTTAAACACACCACACACCAAGCCCAAGCAATTCAAGCATACTTGTAAATCTCTTTTGTATTCTCTCGTTCGAGTAATAAAACTCTCTTTGGCTACATTGCTCTCTTTTTTCTTTAGATTTTCCGCAATCATCTTTACTTAGCTAGTTTGAGAAGTTTGTTAGACTTACCTAATAGCTTTTGTGCTAAAAGTTGTCTAAGTGCTGCACAGGCTATTGCACAATGTAATCATCTCGTGAAACGTGGTATCATAGTCATGTTTGGAACCACGTAATTTAGCTCACAAGCAATGACCAACCCTTCGATTCCTAGCACATCACAAGGGGTTGTTGTAGATGTAGAGCCACTAGAGCTAACCCACGGCTACAAGGAGAAAGGCATATGCATCATTGATACATGGACAGATTTCAAGCAAGAACTATGAAAGCACTTAACCCCAAGCAATGCCGAGAAAGAGGCAAGAGCGAGCCTACATTGGCTTGAGCAAATGAGTAGGTATTTGTGATTACATTAACAACTTCAATACCCTTATGCCTGAGATTACTGACATATCTGACAAGGATTCTCTCTTCTACTTTCAAAATGGCCTCAAAGATTGGGTTAAGGCGGAACTTGATAGGCATCCAATCTCTCAATGATGCCATCGCAATTGTATAGTCACTTGCCGATTATTGCACCAACCCAAGTACAAAAGATCTAATCAAGGCAAAAGTGGGGTAAAAGGTCACAATCACAAGGACTAGATGGAAAAAGCCTCCTAGTGGCAAGAGCGGGCAAGGTAAATCGAATGGAAAGAAAGAGCCGCCATAGTCTCATAGCCCATGCTTTATATGAGATAGCTCACATTGGATATGCAACTGTCCTGAGAAAAAGTCATTCAATACCCTTGTTGAACAACTCAAGGGCCACTCCACACCATCAACAAATGAACCATAACCCACCATGGGTTCATTCTAATATCTTGGCATATTCAAGAACCACCTGCCTGCACCTACAAAGAAATGGCTTATGTTCATAAATGCAACCATCAACGGCCAAGCCACTTACACTTTGCTAGACACCAGGGCAACTCACAACTTCATATCGAAAGACGAGGTCAAATGCCTAGGCCTCAAAGCAACTAAGGAAAGAGGAACTATGAGGGCAGTAAATTCACCCGCCAAGTCAATAGTAGGCACTACATAGTATGCACTTGACGCTCGAGACGTGGAATGGAAAGCTCGATTTCTCCATCGTGCCATGGATGACTTCAAGATGACCCTTGGCATAGAATTCTTGGATCAAGTCCATGTCTTCTCACTGCCAATCACGAACTCCCAAAGCATTATCAACAGTAATAAAGCATGACTGGTTCCAGTTGCGCTAAGACTGCGAAGAGGACATTCTTGGCTATGTAATTCAAGAAGGCTTTCAAGAAGAACCCAAGCTTCTTGATCTCCTCTAAGTGAAGGGAAAGAATCCGAAAATGCTCCAAGTTAAGTCACTCCACTCATACAAGAAGTCCTCGATGAGTTTAAGGACATCATGACTCCTAAGCTTTAGAAGCAACTCCCATTAAGACGAGAGGTAGATCACATGATTGAGCTGGAGCAAGGCGTTAAACCTCCAACCTTGGTTCCTTACCACGTGGTGGCACTCAAGCTTGAGTTGTAGAAACAACTGAAGGATTTACTAGATGCTGGCTACATCCGCCTGTCCAGGCTATAGTCAGTGCACCCATGAAAGAAATGAATGATGAATCTCTCTACATGTGCATCAACTATAGAGCGTTCACACAAGATCACAATCACGAATAAGTATTTGATCCCCTTAATAGTTGATCTTTTCAAACAACTTGGCAAAACATAGTACGTCATCAAGCTTCACTTACGATCCAAGTACTGCCAAGTTCGGATCGCCAAAAGAGACGAACTGAAGACGACATGTGTCACAAGGTATGGATTTTTCAAATCCTTATTATTCTGTTTGGCCTCACCAATAACTGGCACATTTTCCACTCTCATGAACAAGGTTCTCTAATATTTTTGCACTCACGTACATGAGCTCTTTCTTCATGGGTGCAGGCAGGCGGCTCTTGAGTGCGCCAAGGCATTTGAGTGAACTCATGCTGGGTCAAGATTCCTCTACTGACGGTGTAGAGTGGCCCTTGAGTTGTGCGATGAGGGCATTAAGCGACTTTTTCTCTAGATAATCGTGTACCCAATGTGGGTCGTTGCATATGAAGCACGGGCTACGAGACTTGGTTGACTCTTTCTTTTCATCACTTTGCCTTGCCTACTCTTGCCACTAAGAAGTTTTTTATGCCCTTGGTCCTTGTGATTGTGCCATTTATCCTTACGATCCTCTCCCACACTTTTACCATGATCAAACCTCTTGTCCTTGTGTTAGGTGGAGTGATCGACAAGTGACTCTGTGTAGAAGAAAGAGTCATTGTCAAACATGTCAGTAACCTCAAGTATAAAGATAATGAAGTCATTGATGGAATCACATATGCTACCCATTTACTTAAATTGACATATGGGTGCTCTTGCCTCTTTCTCAACATTGCTTGAGGCAAAGTGCTTTTGAAGTTCTTACTTGAAATCCGTTCATGTATCGATGACACAAATACCTTTACCCATCTCACCATGCTTCCGTTGCCGCCATAATTGTACGGCACTTCAGAGAAATGTAAGTGTTGTACATATCTTTGATATCTCATCTGGCACACCAACAACATTGAAGTATTATTCTAACCCAAAGAAAAAGTCATCCACGACAGTAGTATTGTGCATTGTCATAAGTGTCAAGTTTCAGCACATCAAAACGGTGCACATTACTCGAACTAGTGGAAGCCAAGTTAGATGTGAGTGTAAGCTTACGTCCATCCCAATCCGAGTGAACTTCATTCACCTTCACACAGATCACCAATAGTTCTTGTTGCATGAAGCTACAAAGTTTAAGCAACTCGTCATAAAATGCTTGAAAATCTCCTCGAAGAGTGTTGGCTTGATTTTTAATGAAGGCCTTGATGGTTACCATAAAATCGATATACTCACCCTCAAGACCATCAACCCTTTCCTCCAAGCTTTCCAAGATGTCTTGAGCGACAGACATTGATGTTTCGAGCTTGGAATCGTGAGACTCCAAGGCATCAATGGCGACGACCTTAGACTTTCTGCGGGTCTTTACCTGTGAGCGACCTTCCCCATAACCGCGAATTGGCTCTCATGGCTCCACACCGACAACGCCCTCTTGTGATGTGCTAGGAATTAAAGGGTTGACCATTACTCGTGAGCTAAATTGTGTGCGTGCAAATTTGGCTCTAATGCTGCTCGTCACAGAATGATTATTTTGCGCAACAACCCACGCGACACAGAGACAATTTCTAACATAGAAGTTGCTAAGTAATTCTAACTAACTTTTCAAACTAGCTAAGTAAAGATACTTACGAAAAAGATAGAGAGGAGAGAGTAATGCAACCAAAGAAACTTTTATGCCTCGAACAAAAGAATACAAAAGCATTTTATAAGTATACTTGAGTTGCTTATACTTGGTGTGTGTTGTGTGCAAAATGACAAATGTCATACCCTATTTATAGGGAGACTTGCCTTGGTCTAGAGACTTCTATGCAGCTTGTGCTAAATATCTCTACAAAACTCTAGATAATTCTAAGGCCTAAAGAATTCTACATATAAATCATGTGCTTAATCTAAAAAATTTCTAGACATGTACAAATATAGTGTTTTAGAGAATTCTAGAATCGAGCTGACCTTACTCACTTTAGCTTGCACTTAACCTTAAAATCTTGAGCAACCCGTTGTGAAGCGCACTACAGCTCGCTAATTTTTTAGGCAACCTATTGTTGAGTGCACCTTAACTACTAAGTGCACTTTTTATTGGCCAGGCCATTATTAAGCAAACCCTAACTCGACAACTTAGCCTCCTTTGGTGAAAACATTGAGCAGCCTGTAATATTAAGGTAATATATTAATTTCTCAAATGACCAAAGGTAAGCGGATGAGGTCAGTGCGCCAAGCCCCAATAACAAATAACAATCATTTGATATCAAACAAGAAAAATAAATTCCAAATACCCATCAAAATAAACAAAGATAACACAGAAATTTGCAGACAAATGTTGATGGCAGCAACCATCATTAAACTTAGGGTACTATGTGGAGAAGACAAAAACGTTGAATAGATAATAAGATAATACATGCACTAGATTACCGAATAAAATTCCTTTCTGACAGTTTAAAGTTCTGCAAAAGTGCATGGACAGCTTTGCAAACTTTATTGTTTGAAGAAACTCAATCCTACTACCAGAAACATGGAGTAACATACAAATGACTCGCAGAACGGCAACTTCCACAAGAAATTTTGAGCAAGTGCTATCCACTTGAACCTGAGAATAATTTAAAAAAAATCTCGCTCCCCCAGAGTGACAAGTTATAAAAGAATACTTAGCAATACAAATTCCCTTCTTAATCTGCTCTGGACTGACCAGCACGTGAAGACAAGATGATACCAACAATAAGGCCATACAGTGCAAGGGCTTCAGCGAAAATGAGGATAAGGATCATCCCAACAAAGAGTTTTGGCTGCTGTGCATTGGCTCTGCAAACAAATTACATACGATTATACAATCGTCCTACATGAAAGCAATTTTTTCCACTAAAACCTAAAAATATGTCAGATTGATTTCTAATAGAAACAAAGTTAGAGAAAAAAAAAACGTAAAATAAAATAGAGCTAAAACCTCCAACCACATAATCCTTTAATATTTTCCATTTCTCCGAATTGAATGTCAATTTGCCACCAAACATCATATTATTGGCTAACCAATCTCTTTGAAACATCTTCCAAATGATTAATTAATTCTCCTCAGTGATGTTGTACAGTCAAAATTTCCCATCAAACATTTTCTTGTTATTCACTCCATTGAATGTGACATCACAATGCACAGAATTGAATCTCAACACACCCGATATCTCATAAGGAAACCATCCAAACCACATTTGTAACTGAACCCGAATGCAACTACGCTAAAAAATAGTTGAAATGAAATGACACGCCCCATGCAAACAGCATAAAACAATACAATCTGGAACACAATGTGTCACCTCAATTGCTTACAACTGAAAGGATATAGCAACACAAGCAAAGAATGATAGTGCAATACCAAGTGAATGAGGTCACCACAGTAGGAACATAAAATCAAATTCAGTGAAGCATGGCAAAAATTATGTTTGCGTGCATGAAATTAATGCTATTAGATCGGTTTCCATTGATGTGATACCAAGCATCCCAATTTTGAAGACGAAAGAATGGTGCCTTGATTACAATATGAAACAATAGTTAGATGCTAAAATTAACCAACCCTAATAAACAACAAGCATTGACAAATACATCTGTACATAGGCAAACATAAACGATGGTCATAATACCTGACACCAGCGTCACCAACGATTCCAATAGCCATTCCAGCAGAAAGCCCGGCAAGACCACAAGCCAAACCGGAGGAGAGATGAGCATAGCCATCAAAAAGGTAATATGACTTGGCCTTGGGGTTAATCCCAGTACTGATAATAACAGCAATAATCAAACCATATATACCCAAAACACCAGCCATAACAACTGGCACAATCGACTTCATCACCAGCTCAGGCCTCATAACACCCATTGACGCCACACCAACACCACTCTTGGCTGTTCCATATGCAGCTCCCATACCTGATGGACCAAATACATGCTATAATTTAAAACCCAAGTGAAAAAGACCATTACTTTCTAGCTAATACAAACCTACACACAAGTATTTCAGTTACCTCAGCATAATATTCAACCGACATCATATATACGAGTTTTCTTAGAGAGTAGTAATCATGTTTAATACTATAAATGCACAAACATAAGCATATTACCATCATCTGGCCTCAATATTAATAAGACTTTGACCTCATGTCTGTATCAGAACACAAACGCAATGGTTCATTCAATCTCCAATTCTAAATCTTAACAACAGCAAATATTGATTTCAGGATAAAATCTAATTAGAAAAATCTTAATAGATCTACATCGCACACACTTTGTGCTTTGTACTGATAACTGGGACAAAAATAGTCTTGTAACACTTAAAAATAAAAAATAAACTTAGCTAATATTTATAACCAAATGAATATATTTATTGGGATAAACAATTATCAGTTAATTGATATCAATTGCTACTAAGATAAATGATAATTTGCACAAATAAGATCCATATTAAGCAAACTAAATTCAAGTTAATTGCCAACAGATATTCCAATTAAAAATAACTTGTGGTTTAATTTTGTTCTTAAAAGAAGTAAATAGGGTTAGGGTTTGGTTACAGGAGAAGACAAGGGCGGCGGCAGCGCCGAGGAAGCCGAAGAACGGTGCCGTTTCATCGCCGCTGAATGTTGAAGGCATTGTGGATTGTAGATCTGAAACGGTGTCGCTTTAGATCGGCGTTGAACTGTTTCTTGGATCTGTGATCTTTTTTGGGACACAGAGTTTCGATCTCTCTGGTTTTGTTTTTGTTTTGTTTTGTTTTTTTTTTAATTATTGAAATAAAAGGAGTGGAAGAAAATCAGCCAGCACATTTTAAAATAGCGCTGTGGGGGATTTGGGTAACCCGGATGCGATTATTTTAATTGGGCAGTTTGACCTTTGGGTTCAACAATTTGGGCTGGGCTCAACATAAGATTGAGAGATCCTACGATATCTGTGCGTCAAAAATGATTAAGTGTCTGCCATCTGTCATATGGCAAATATTGGGCACATGATATAATTTAATATCGAAGATATGAATTAAACAAGCACTGCCATAAGATAGTATTGTCTTACCATAGGGTGACCACCATCACCGACTTAACTAATCCATATTCTATATAAATATATGAAGTTCAATAGTAATCATGTGTTCTTTCTTCTTCATTTCTTCTTTTTTTATGTTTGTTGTAAAAAGTAGAGGTGTTCAGAATCTAATCTGATCCGCTCAATCTGTCTGATCCGTAAAAATTCGATCTGTGGATTTGTGGATTGAATTAGATTGAAAATTTAATAATCCGCAATCGGTGGATTAGATATGGATTTACTTCTGTAAATCCTCAAAAATTCGCGATTCGCAAAAAAATAAAAAGTATTTATTTAATTAAAAAATAAAACTTGTAAATATGGCATTAATACTTACTAATAAATAAATAAATTGAAATATAGTTACATTAACACTATATTATATCTTATCTGATAATAATATAAAATAAAAAATACTTAAATAAACAAATATAGCTTCCTAAACAAATGAGATTTTTTTTTCATTTTGGTGTATTATATTTTGAAACTTTAAATATATTTTCGAGCTTTATTCAAACAATTAATTTATTTAAATCTTATTTAATTTGAAATTTGATTGATAGTAAAATTATTTTTATATTAAATTTTATTTATTTAGTTAGTTCGTGAATTAGACAGAATTTAAAAAAAATTCAATCTGCAAACCAATCTGCAAAATAGTGGATTGGATATGGATTGGGTCAAATCCGCATCTGATCCGCAAATGTATTGATTAAATTTCATCAATTTGTGGATTGAATTTGATTGAAAATTTATAATTCATAAAATCGTGGATCGGATATGAATTGATGTCTAATCCGTAAAATCCGATCTGCAAACACCACTAGTAAAAAGAGGAAAACAAAAATTTATCATTTTACCTGCAAGTTTTTGGCTAAATGATTTTCAAGCAATTTAATTTAGCTAACTGCCCAAGTTTAAATTTTAGGAAAAATAAGGGATTAAAAAATGATTTGCTTAGTCTATAATTTACAACAAAAATTTAAAATAATTTTTTTTAGTTATCATTTGAGAAGAAGAATTAGATATAATCGAAGTAAAACTTTACCAAAAAAGTTAAAAATTAGTTAACACAAATAATTAGGGGTGGGCAAACCCAATCCAACCTGACAGACCCAACCCAATCCAATCCAACTCAATTTAATTTTAATGGGTTGAATGAGTTATTACTAATTAATTGGGTCAATTTTTTCAAACCCAATTAACAATTAGGTTAGGTTGGGTTGGGTTAATTATGATAAACTCATCTAACCCAATCCAACCCATATAAATAATAATAATAATAAGATAATTCTCAATTGTAAAATCCTAAATGTCGAAATAGCTAATCTATTTTTTATCCTTTCTTATTTTTTTTATAAAAGAGACTATTTTATTCTTGTATCTACTACTCTAGAGTCTAACTCTAAAACTAAAATCACTATCTTAAATCTCAATTCTCAATTAACTTAGGTACTTTTCTGATTTATTCATTCTATATTCTTTTAATTTTCTTGATCGAATACTAAACAATAAATATAATTTTCATAATATAAAATATTTATATTTCATTTCAATAAATTTTATTTCAACTTTCATATCATTTTTATTTAATATTTAATTTTAATTTGACTTCAAGTGTTCAACCCAACGTAACCCAACTCGATAATTTAAGGGTTAGGTTGGATTGAGTTGAACATGTTTATTTAATTGGGTTAATCAACCCATGTTTATTTAATTGGGTTTGAGTGATTTTATCGCAACCCATTTAATAAAAAGTTGGGTTAGGTTTTCACAAACCCTATCCAACCCAACCCATGCCCACCCCTACAATTAATTATTTCTTTTTTCTCCAATTTTCTTTTTATCACTAAGGTACATTGACGATCTTTGACTAGTAAATTTGTCTTCACATAAAATTAATTTGAATATTCTATTGTTATCATTTAAAAAGACCTAGTTTCCCCAAAATCACGTACTATTATGCTGTTATATTTATGTTATCGACGATAATTAACCCTCCGATTTTTTTTAATCACTTAGGTCCATTGACAATCTTTGACTAGTGAATTTAACTTTATATAAAATTAATGAATATTCTATTATTGTTATATGAAAAGACCAAATTTCCGTTGTCTTTTTAGTTTATGAAAAATATAATGAAATGTTTTATTACACTGGCAAACATTTGTATTCACTTTAATTAAAAATGAATAATCAGGTATATAAAAAAATTACTACTAACACATTTTGTTTACGTTGGACAGTTTTAATTGTCATAAAATGTATTGTGAGGTAAGTGTAACAAGTACAAAGAAAAATAAACAAAGTGGGGATGGCAAATTAAGGGTATGAGCTTAACAGCAGCCCCAAATCCTCCAAAAGTTTATTTATATTTAGACGAGTCAGGCTTGGGCTGAGCCTCGGCTTAGATAAATTTTTAATAGAGTTTAAAATAGGAAAAAAAATAAAAGAACAATTAATTTAAATATGATTAATTGATTATATATAGGGATGGGAATGGGGAGGGGAGGGGAGGGGACCAATCTCCTCATATCAATCTCTGATATTTTGTGTATGTCTCCGTCTCCTCCCCGTTCCCGTCAGAATTACTTGAGAGAATCCTCATCCCCTCCCCGAATAATAACAGGGGATCCCGAGGGTCCCCGATCTCCGAATAACTAATACATTTTTTTTGTTTTCGATTTTGAGTTAATCATATTAAAATAAAAAATTCAAATAAAAGTAAAGTTTGAAAAATATCTTACATTAATATCCATTACAAAAATCACATACATTAAATTAGTAAGTAACACAGCATGCAAGGGATACAAACTTCTTTTACAAACTATCATGAACAAATTAATAGTTTAATACAAATTGTTACAAATAAAATCGAATTTAGATTCAAAATTAACTTTTTCAATGGTGGCATGGACACTTTATAAATGTTGACTATTCCCTTCACAACACAATAGTTAAATCAGAGCAAATCAAGAGTAAATATTAGATTAGATTAGATATTAAAATTGTAATTCACTGTGGGCAATTATAACATATAAAAATAAATAAATAATTGATTTAAGTTTGAAATATTTAAGAATATTAAAAAAAAAGGCTAATAGAATTTACTCGGTCTTTTTAATGTCCTAAATAAAAATTTAGGAACTTTAATTAGTTAATTAGGCCTAAAAGTTTAATAATATAAATATTTTGATATTTTTTATTTTTACCAATATTTATAATTTTATAATTTAAATTTTATAATTTATTTACTAGTAATTTTAAAAAATTAAAATTAAATTAAAAATTAAAATGGGGAAATGGGTAGGGCCGTAGGGGATGGGGATTCCACCTCATCCCCGTCCCCTCCCCAAATAAAAAATTGGGTAAAAAAATTTCCACATCCTTTCCCCGAATAAGAAATTGGGTATGAAATTATCCTCATACCCTCCCCAAATAGGAAAAATCCCTGAGGATACTCGTCCCTGTGGGGATTTTTGTCATCCCTAATTATATAATATATAATAGACTAATAATCAAATACACAAAATATAAAATATAAAACCTATAATATATAAAATAAAAATTTTATTTATAAAATATAAGTCAGGCTAAGTCAGGGCTTTTTCCATGAGCCCATATTTAGGCTCATCTACTATGAATTTTTAAAATTTCAACCCAAAATTAGGTCCATTCGCTGCGGGCTGAGCCTAAAGTCCGCGGGTCTAAACGGACCCTTTACAGGCCAGAAGGCATGAGATTTTTTGCCATCTCTAAAATAAAGACAATTTGAAATCAGTATTCATACCGGGATATAAAGAACACCAATGTAATTACCAAGACAAAAATATGAATTTTGAATTGAACCTTACAGATTTGTTCAAATTAAGATATATAAAACTAGTAATCAATTTAATTTAATTATTTTTTTGTTGCAAAGTTAATATAGACAAATTAGTCTTTGTAAGGATATTACGTGTCACCAACGCAAACCCCTGAAGTAGATTCAGAAAATTGAGTACACATCCTTTCTAAAAGAATGTTGTGATAGAAAATGATTGCGTTGCAACTTCTCTCAGTTTTAGCGAAGAATGTCTGTATACAGATAAAATAAAAGGCATTAAACTAAAACGTGCAAAAAGACTTCAAAAAGAAAATCAAGTAAGTTAAAGGACATACATCCTTTCATATAAAAGAAAAATGATATTTTACAACAAAATTTTTAATAATTAAAGATAATAAATTTGTTTTTTTTTTTTATATTTTTTATGATACAAAATAAATTATCACGCGTTATTATTAATAAATTATCATATGTCATGCAAGATCTGAGCTTATACGACAATCTGATACTAGTATGTTTTCTTTAATTTATGATCGATATTTAATTTTCTTTTAATTATGTTTCATTTAAAAATTACCAATAACATGAGTATATTTACTCAAAATTAAAAGTTCAGATCAGAACGAAATTCTCATCCTAAATTAAAACTTATACAAAAACATTTGGTGTGGGAGCTATGTGACCTCTGAGAGTGTAACTAAAATTGTAGTCGTTTGCATCCCCTTCCAGCTGCTTATTCTCTGCCTTTGCTAAGTGAATTTATTTATCAAAATATTAACACCAAAATAAACCTCTAAATCTCAATATTTAAAAAAAAAGGAGAAAATCCTTAACTCTCAAAATGTTAATGTAATTATTATTTATTAAAAAATAATTATTATTTTTCAATATGGTAAATCAACTTGAGCTAGTATACTAAATAAATAATTTTTTTAAACACATAAAATAACAATTTTTTTTAATTCTTTAGGGTCCAATGAAAATATAAAGTAATAATTGATCAAATACAAAATTAATAATGAATAAAATATAAAATTCATGACATTAAGGTGCTTTTTTTCTTACAACCTCAATTATCTGAATTTAACTTTTTACAAAATATGCATTTGAAGTTTTTTTTTTTATTGCAAAATTGAACTTACCCTCGTCCTTAATTTTTGCAAAGTATGTACTATGTTTGCTCTATTTTTTTAACTCAATGTAGATTTTTTTATTCCTTTCAAATGAGAACCATGAAGGAGAATGATATGAAAATTCTAATGATTTGAGATTAAAAATTACAAAATAATTGAATGAAACTTGAGAATACTTTTGTGTTCGTATTTTTTAATATTGAATGTTTTATACAATAGTAATACATATGTACATGATTACGCTAATTGAATTTTTTTTAAAAAAAGATATTGTATAATTACAAGTTTCCTAACTAAGGTATACTATTATAGCTTATTAAAAAAAAAAGGTATACTATTATAGATACTAGCATTGGAAGAGATATTGTTGACTTGAGGAGATACTTTTTTTTTTTTTGTATTTCTTAATATCAAAGGTTACACAATAGATATAAATGCACATGATTATACAAATTGAATAAAAAAAAAAGATATTTCACAATTATAAGTTTTTTAACTAAGCTATAATCTTATGGATAGTCGTTATGAAGGAGATAGTGTTGACTTGATAAAGTAGGATTTTTGCTCTTTTATAAGTATGACACGTTTATATTTGAGCCATGCTAGATACCTCAAAATTTAAATCTCAATTTGAATCCCAACTATTATTAAATTTATCTATTTAATTGTGATTAAATAATTTTACAAATTACAAAACTTATTACCCTATAAATGAGTCACACATAATATTAAGACTCAATTTAGAACTCATAAATTAAAATCTCTAAAATTATTGTTTCCATACATACGTTGGTCGGTTAGCTTCATTTCATTATTGAGGTATAAATTAATCTTGCTTGAATTTAAATTTTTTTTTATGTCTCCAGCTTTTGTCTACACACCTACTCTTATCTTCATCATTCATTTTGTACTTGCCCCACCTGAAAGTAATAACTTTGTCGGTCAGAATAATTCATGCGTCGTTTACAACATTGTTTGGGACAAATCTAATTGATTGGTTGATTCTCACCTCTCCTCTTTTGGATAATGGTTGAGATCTTACTCACTTGTATTGGGGAAACAAAAAAAAAGGGTGATTGGGGGAGGGGGAGGGAGAGGAGGAGGGGGTAAAATATGAGTAATGATACAGTCATAAATTCTTATACAAACTTATTTTGTACAAACTGATGTGGCATGATAAGATTGGTTGAATTAAATATCACTTGACCCGCATGATTTGTTTTTATTAATTTATATTTTCATTCAACCAATGAATTAATGCCACATCAGTTTGTACAAAATAAATTTGTACAAGAATTTGTGGCTGTATTATTACTCGTAAAATATCACAATGTCTTCACTCAATATACATACAATATACTTAAAATTCATAGGAACTCATTTAGATCAATGCTATTACAACAAAGCGGCTAAAATTCAACTATCAACTCTACCCATAAACTATAGTAGGAGAAAACTCAATTACCATCCAAATACGTATACCTGGAAGGAGAAGAAGAGACCCAACGCAAGACCCGAACTCGAGATTTGGGAGCTTGGATCAACAGGCTAGGAGCCCATTGGATACTACACGGATAGTTTGATTTCAGAAGCTGAAATTTTTTTTTAAAAAAAAAGTTGAACTTTTAGTTAAGACTTCAAAAGTTGGGAAAAAATAAAAAGAGTTGAATTTTTAGTTAACAGATTCTTAAAATTTTGAAGTAGTATTCCTATTTTGTTACTTCGCTCAACCGCATCAATATTGATGACTGATGCTAACGAAAAAGAACTGCCCTCAAAGTAGATAAATTTCCTCCATATACTTATGCGAAATTTCATAAAAATTTGATTTGCTAAAAGAATAAAAACTAATCGATTGTTTAGTCCATACTTCTAACTTAAGCTTCAAACAAAATCTGCCCCTAAAAAAAGGTATTGTTATGAATTGGAGTGAATGTATGTTATAATTTAAAGGAATTGGATATAAGCAATTACTTAAAAATAATTTCTGAATAAATGATGTTTAAATCACAAAGAGATAAAGATTGAAGAAATAAGAACAAAATGCTTTCAGGGAAAAAATGATTTGTGTATTGTCATTAGCAAAGAAAGAGTAATTTATATGCATTAGTGGGTGGTGGTCATTCACATTTCTTAATTATAAAAACATTAATGGAGAGAGCAATAAGGAAGATAATGGGGAGAGCACTTGGAATCCACATTTGCATTCCACGATTTACAACAGGTATTTCTCTTGTACGATAAATCCATAATTATTCTTCATTTATAAAATTTGTATATATCAACTTATGTGGTATGTATATTCGTAACATTTGTATACTTTATCGTTTGGTAGTGAGATGATAAAATAAATGTTTCTTCAAATATTATTGGGATATAATACAGTTGACCAACATATTAACCAGTTGGTTACAATGAGTGGCCAAAAAGCTCTTGATTGATCAACGCAAGTAGTGAACCGTGCTAATATGAGAATAGAAATCTAGACTTCGGTCTCAATAGAAATTATATGTATTGGTCTTATATGTAGAGATATCATAAGACTGATAAAAGGAGAAAAAAAAAAAAGACAAATTCTATTAGCAGTAAAATTAGGCATAGGTTAATTATACGACTTAATTTGGTGCCACTAAGGGCTCAAAACTCAAAAGTTTCAACAAGCATTAACATCACTTATTGTTGGACGATCCGCATTTACTATAGCTTTTATTGCAGCATCCAATCAATACATTTAAAGAAAATTCGAATGGCAAGCAAATTGTGAAATGAATACGGTGTGTAACGGTGGTCCTTTACAGCCCCATACAGTTGGGAAAAAAAACAATGGCGGGGGTGGTCCACCACTGGTCCCAATCATTTTTAATTTTCTTATCTCCATTTATTTTAAGGTAATTTATTGACTTCAATAAGCAACGAGTGCTATAAATTGTCTCAATTGCATGCACAAATTTGAGAATTTGGTTTTCAATTTACGTTTTTCCGGTTGTTTTTTTCAAGTTAATGTGTGATAACTTACAAAGATTAAGTTCTTAGATGAAGCGGCCGCAGGGGTTTGGCAAAAGTAGTTTCAACCAGTTTTATTTAATTTGCCACATGAGTTTGTCACTCCTTTTATCTTTAAAAAAAAAGTTATAATAATATTAACAATAAATTATAAGATGAAATGACTTATTGGGAGTGAGAATACACTCCTCTAATTAAGATCTATAATATCCAAAAATAAATAAATGAATAATGTTATATATTCTGAAAATAGCACAAAATTTAGTATAAAAGACAAAAAAAAATTCTTATCCTTCTTTATTGTGTAGGGCAAAACTAGGTTGCAACATGGGTTTGGTACCCTTTCTTTTGTCTTTTTGAAGGTCAATTACAATGAAGTCCTGTTATTAGTTATGAAAACAAAAAAAACTTAAAACTTTTAAATTTTCACACATTACTCCTGCACCTAAAGATTTTCAATTGCATTAATGCTTCTGGAAGCCACGATTTGTTTAGAATTCAAGCACGTATTCTCTTTATACACACAAACACTAGTAAATTAAAAGATTTTTTTTTGAATTATTTTAATTAAAAGAAAACTACGGAAATATTTAAATTATTTTTTAATAGAGTAATTGTTTAGAATTTTTTTATCTTTCTCGTAGTTAAGTTAATGAAAGATCTCAACCATATGGACGTGTGCTAATAACTATTTAAATTGTTGGGGTGAAGTAACAAATATTAATTTATTTAAGTTTGCAATTAAATTTATTCTTTTTATTTAAGGACAAAAACTCAACCAAAAATACAAACTCATTGTTCAAACAAACAAAAATTATTTTACAAATTCATAAACTAACACTTTATTTTTATTAGTAAATTAACATATTTTTACTACATAATTAAATAATTGATAATATATTAAATAAATCTTATGTTACCAAAAAAAAATTAACTACATAGAATATCAAATTAAATTTATTTTCATATTTTGTACATTACATTTACTTGAGATAGTAAAATCTCTTGTGTTGGAATAAAAAAGATTATGGGGTTTGAACCTTGGTCACATGGGTAAGAGGAAACTGGTTGCCGTTATGTTAAATTAAAAAAAAATCATATTTATATTTATCATTAATTATGGTTCGTAAATAATATACATAGTTTAACTATAAAATAAACTAGTTAATTTGTTAATTAATAAGTAAATTTATTAATTTAAATAGATATTAATACATGTAAGAATAAGTCATTTAATTAGAAATCTAGTTCAATAGTGGAATATATATATATATATATATTTGGGTTTTACTAACAATCGAAGGTTACTTCTTATAAAGAGGAATGAGAGACTTACAAATACAAGACTGCACTCCAAGACTCGATACCTAGACTCAAACCAAGGATTCCCTTTTATCGGCACAAGGGAACTACTATTACACATTGTATACAATAATGATCATTATCTCTAAGGAATCTACTTTACAGCTCATCCCTTACTTTATGTCACACTCTAACTCTTATCCTTATCTCTAAGGAGCGTATACAATACATACGAATACAATACATATATTATTATCACCATTGCTTCCACTGTAGGGTCCACTAAGCTTTCGTTACAGTCCAGAGTTGCCACTTGTTGGCGTGCTTCTTCCTGACCTGTGGTTCCATCTTTCTTCAGATGCAGCATCCATGTCATCTCCCATATTGGGCCATATTGGATCGACTACATTGTCCGGTTGTGGGTTAAGATCTGGTTGGGGCCATTCTTGGAGGTCTAACCATTCAACCATTTCTTCAAGCTCGTTCCTCCACCTGTCAATATCTGGAGTGTCCAGATAACTGACTTCCTTTGGCCTGCCATGCCGGATGAGGTAGTCATTATACATTTGCTGCATATCTACCGCTTCGTCTTCTTCACCGCGAAGCTTGAAGTTTCTAATCTCCTCTCGGTAGTAGAGATCTGGAGTATTGCAGACTTGTGAGAATACTGGATTGTGGGTATTGTACATGGGAATAGTCCCGTATACTTCTGCCAATGTCTTTCTTGCATTTCAGTAGCCTGTCCATATGGAGTCAATCTCTTCGTGTGAGTGGTCATGTTGTACTACCTGGACCATGGGCTACTTGTATCTTCCCCAGATATCCGTTAGTTTCACAATCACTATCGTGGTGTGAGTGATGCGATATCCGTTGATTAGTTTCAGTGTTAGGATATCCTCGAAGATGAGGGCGAACATCCGATCAAACCACCTTCCATTGCCATATCTCCGGCGGGTGTGGATGAGGTTTGGCTCGAATAGTATTGCTATTGGGTAGATGTTTAGCCAGTATCAAGTTATGTAGTACGCCTAGGGGGTTATATCACAAAAAATATAGTGTCCCCAGTTGTAGTTCTCATCTATTACATAGTGGAATGTGCAGCCAACCTTGAAGACGGTCTCGTGCATTTGGTCAGGGTTTGGATGTGGATCAAAGGCTCGCTGACATTTCTTGTTGTGGGCAGGTCTATGTTCTTGCATGGCCATGAGTTGCTATACTCGCCATATTAGAGCCTGATCTTATGGATATCTTTTGTGACTGATGACTTTCTCAAAGGTGTCTTCATGGACTTCAGTATGAAGCCATGCGATGAAGGTATTGAGGTCTTTGAGAAAGTGTGCTCTAGTCTCGTGTGCACTAGAGCTGTCTTCTTCCCACCTTTTCGAAAGATTTCTTCTCCTGATCATGGTGATTGGTCTGGACAGGAAATCCGCTACGGTGTTGGATTCTCCTTTGATGTGCTTTACTTCGAACTTGAATCTCGAAAGAGACTCAGACCACTTTGCAAGCTTGAGATAAGGGATTTCTCCTTATTTTCTTCTTAGCAATCCCTGGAGATACTTATAATCTGTTTCAATCACAAAGGGAGTTAGTGAAAGAAAAAACTGAAACTTCTTAATCCCTTTGACGACTGCTAAGACCTCTTTCTTTGAGGAAGGGTAGTGGCTTTGAGTATCGTTGAACTGGCCAGATTTATAGCCACATACTTTCCTGTTTCCCTCGGATTCTTCTATCAACAGTGCTCCCCAATAATGGTCCTTAGCATCTGTCTGTAAGATGAGCTGTCCATTGTCAGGTATCTTTAATGGTGGAAGTGACTGGCTCTTTTGCTTTAAGTCTATCATAGCCTTTGTCGCTTCTTCCGACCATTGTGGGGCACCCTTCTTTAAGTGCTTGGATATCTGACTCGCCATCTTTGACAGGTTCTGCACATGGTTTGCTGCATAGTTGATTATCCTAAGGAATTACTGGATCTGCTTTCTGGTTGACAGCTGGTCTGGGAACTGAGATATTTTCTCAGCAATGTGTAGCTGAGGAATGATGTATCCATGTTTGATGTGCAGTCCCAAAAAGTCTACCTCATCAAGGCATATCTTCATTTTTGGTTCTGACAGAGCTAACCCATGCCTATAGGTTAGGGTTTTGAATTGAGATAGGTGTTTAGCATGTTCTTCCTCACTGTTGCTGAAGATAAGAGTATCGTCAATGTAGATAAGGCAGAATCCTGAGATGGATTTGTACACTTCATCCATTCTGTTCTGGAATTCTGACGGTGCATTCTTTAGGCCGAAAGGCATCACGTTTCACTCATAATGCCCATGAGGGACCACAAATGATGCTTTATGTCCGTCTTCTTCCTTGATTCCAATCTGCCAAAAGCCTGACTTCATGTCAAACTTTGAAAACACCTTTGCTCCAGCTATGCGTTTCAAAAAATGTGTCCTCCGTGGAATGTGTATCTTATGTCCTGTAAGCAATCATTCAGCTTCCTGTAGTCTATCATCAATCGCTTCTTTTCACGTATCTGTTCTGAATGCTTGTTGACATAGAATGCTGGGCTGGCCCAATGAGACTTAGAGGGCCTAATAAGCTTTAGATCCATAAGGGCTTGGATCTCTGTTTTGCACAGTTCTTTGTCATGAGGCATGCCTAGATGAGAGGCTGTCTGGTGAGGCATGGTCCATCCATCTTTATAAGGTAGAGACACAAAATGTTGTTCTCTAGCCCAGAATTGATTAGGAACTTCTGCACAGCATTCTAAGAGCTCCTTGATCTGGGGTTCGTATTTATGGATAGGGTAATTTTTAAGCTTTCCACTCTATCAAAAAATGGAATGTTTTTCAACCCAAGGAACTTGGAAAACATGACTCGTACCATGCATAGGATTATGAACGGTATAAGAGAATCCTTCCGGAAAGAATGCAAAAGGGGCAACCAGACTTAAGAAGTTTGTTCCCAATAAGATATCTTCTCCAGAATTATCAAAGGCAAAAAAGACATCCCTGATCATGAAGGGTTAGATCTCTATTGGTCGAGTAATCTTTTTACTGTATAAGTCACTGCCACTAGCTGATCCGAATGAAACTTTTGTAGGAATATAAAATTCTTTAGGAACACAAGCTTCTCGGATGAATGAGCACATTGCTCCAATATCAATGAGAGCAGTAAGTGCTACTTGGGTATCTTATGTTGGGTTGAGGATGATTTTAATGTGTGGTCTGAAGAGAGATGATGGTTGCATAGCCAGATCAACTTGTAGAGATTCTTTGACTACTAGTACAGTATCATCTTCCTCTGAATTGCTTTCGTTACTGGTAGTGGTTTCTTCGTCATCAGTATCTGAAAGCGGGTTTGTTTCCAATGAGTATACAGCTCCGAGTGGGCTAGCTGACCAGGTGTAGCTTCCGTCATCGAAATCGTCCTGCTGGATTAGTTGAAGGAGTTTAGCTGGAAGTTTTTTCTTGGATTTACACTGTTTAACATAGTGACCTTTCTTTCCACAGATGAAAAACCGTCCTGAGCCCTTCTTCTGTTTGCGCCTTTTGACAAAGCGGTATTTCTTTCCTTTGTAGGGATTCCAGGGCCGTTTTTCTTTTCTCTGTTTGCCAGTATTGCAGGAGCACAATTTATCAGCATGTTGGCACCTAAATTTATTTGGTTCCTCATTGTAGAATTTTTGCAAAGAGGATTTTTCGAGGTGCTTTATGTGCTTCTTTAAATCTTGTGATCTGCAATGACTCTGGATTAATTCAATCGCTATTTGATAGAGTTGGGCTATGCTGAGCAATGATAAATCAGTGATTGCATTAGCTTTGAATTTAGCCTCCATCATTTCTGCAACTGGTCCTGGCATGTTCAGCACAAACGTTCTGTGAATAGTATCTGATGATTGTCAAAGGTATAATATAACCTTTCTTGCTCCAAGTAGTATTCTTCTATTTTTTTAACATCACAACATTTGTTTTGGAGAAATTACTTTTCTGCAACTTCTTATTCTCTTGTGAACTGCCCTAGAAAATCTAATGATAGATTCTCTAGAAGGCTCCCACAAGGGTCATCCCTGCTGAGTATGTGCTGTCTTTGTTCTCTTGTGAGCTTCCTTCCCACCATCGTCTTAACGAACCGATGAATCCTGCTACAAGTCTCATAGCAGCTCATCTCCTGCTTAGCTGAAGGGCTCTTTGACATTCGCCTTCGTACCAAGCCACCATTTTTTTCAAAATAAGCCAATCTTTCTTTAGGCTTTATTTCGTCAATGTTCCAGAACATCTTCCCTGTTGTTGAGTGCCCAATTTGCACTCTGGTTTCCCATTCTTCTCCTTGAGACACTTCATCTATATGTGGTGCCTAGACACCTTTTTCTTTTGATAGCTTTCCCTTGTTCTTTCCATTTCATCATTATCTGCAGCTCCTGTCATAATTATCATGTTTACAGATCGGGCAGCATAATCATGTAGTTGTGAGAACTGCTGGGTAGTCATCTTATGAGTTTTCCTGGTCTTCTTTAGCTGTTTTCTTATGGCAGCTAAGTCAGCAAGAATCTGCTGTTGGGTGACCATGATGTCCCCTAGTGCCTGGTTTTGCTCCACAGCATTGATGTTTGACCAGTTGAGTGCCTTCTCGATCGGACCAAACTCAGTTGGGTTGCTTTTTTGTATTACCCATTTGGCCGCATATATACCACCAGGAACATCCCTGACAAATTCATTGTCGAGGTCTGGGGTAATGATCATGTTTACTGGACCCATGATTCTGCAAGAGGTTGTTCTTCATGGCATGTGTGTGCACAAGAAGGGATGCTTTCCTTCGAGCTGGCATTTCTCACATGGGTAGAGGGCTTTGGTCTCTGTAGGGAAAGAGACTGATACCCTACCTTCTTGCAACCTGCTAATCTTTGGGACCTCATGGATCTGCTGAGGCATGTTATTTTTTTCATACTCATTGATCCATTGTGGGGGAAAAATGAGTTGATTTTGCCTATAAGTCCTGGGCTGAAAGACTCTGCCATCATTAATAAGAAATCTGGTAATATGTTTTCCAGAGCTGCTCATAGAGAACATATGGGTTTGGACTTTATAGGTCATGGAGTGGTGGATTGCTAAGGCAGATTCATCAGGTTTCATAGTTAACACATTTACCTGAATTAATACCTTAATGGCATCTGTGAGGGATGGCTTGTGTATATCAAGGGTAAAATTTGGTTTAACTTGGAGAACAACATGGCCTTGGTTGAGTCATGCTTCGACAGCAGTGATCAAGACTTTTTCGAAAGTTTGCCATCTAGTGTCTAGAATAGCAATGAAGCATGTGATGTCTTTTCCAGCTAAGAATAAAGGTTGTATTCCTATCTGAATAGCTCCAAGGTGTAAACCCTTGTATCCTTGCAACTTGTACCTTGTAACCTCATTGGTAGAGATTATGGGAAGGTACGTTTCTTTCGAACCAGAGGAGATGGACTGCACAGTGATTTCAGAGGATTTATAGATGGGTTTTAGTTTAGGTTGTCTGATGGGGATTATGGCTCTAAGATGGTTTAGAGTGGGGCTAATATGGTAGTATCTGTAAGGATCTAACGGATCAAGTCTGAAGGACTGAACCGCTCTCTCACTGTTTTCATCCTCTTGGGTTTCATAATAAAAGTTTATGGAGGGTGAACTATCAGTTGGGACTCTGATAGCCGAGGTAGATGGTTGGTCAGAAATTGGTTGGTTTCCTGATCTATTACTATTTTGGTTTTCCATGGCTGAAAGAAATCAAAGGGTTTTCTTTGGGGTGATAAGTCCTAAACACACGGCAATCCAAGCATTTTCAAGAGGGCGCCACACCTTACAGAATTCACTCTGGAGTGTTTTAGAATGAAAAATTTGGACAGGTAAATCAGTATCCAACAACTTTCTGATGTGGAGGGTCCGAAGTACTTCGACAACCACAAAGCATAATATTGTTGCACACCCAGGGGTTTCCTTTTGGGAAATATGGCTCTGATACCAAATTGGGTTTTACTAACAATCGAAGGTTACTTCTTATAAAGAGGAATGAGAGACTTACAAATACAAGACTGCACTCCAAGACTCGATACCTAGACTCAAACCAAGGGTTCCCTTTTATAAGCACAAGGGAACCACTATTACACATTGTATACAATAATGATCCTTATCTCTAAGGAATCTACTTTACAACTCATCCCTTACTTTATGTCACACTCTAACTCTTATCCTTATCTCTAAGGAGAATATACAATACATACGAACATATATATATATATATATTCCATTTCTAAATCCCCTGAGCTTATGCTCGCTTTACAAAGTTCTTCCAAAGAAAATATTGAAAAAGAAAATATTGAAAAAGAAAAATCTATTTCTAAAGAAATTTCAAAACCCTCTTCTCAAAATGTGGTTGTTTCCGGTGAAAGTTCATCTTCTCAAATTGTTCTTTCCCAGCCAAAACTCTTAAAGAAAACCTCCGATTGGTTTGATAAAACTCATTTCCAAAATATTTTATCTATGGAAGATGGTTTTTACCATACTGATCCTTTTCAAGCTATTTCAAAGTTTTTCCCTAAATGCTGGTTTTTCAAACCATGGGATTTGACAAAACCCCAGTCTTATTATCAAAGTATTTTAGAATCCACGGAGTCAGTAAAGTTCAAACATTTCTTCCTCAGTGAGACTCATTCAGAGCCAGCCTACTCCACGGCTACTATCCTAAAAGTATTGAGCTCAAACCAGTGGGGTGATCAACTCCACAAACAAAAAAGCTTCCCTCCAAATTTCCAAATGCATTTGCCACATTTTTTGACTTATTCCTACTGGGATTATCAACAAGCCTGGTTTAACACATTTTTTATACAGAACCCAAAGAAATCTCATTCCTAGTTATTTTTCTTCAATTCAAAAATAACTGTTCAAAGCCTTCCTAATTAGTTTTAACAGTGGTGGAACTCTTTTGGCCCAATACCACGAATTTTAACTCCAAACGCCACCCATTGTCTAAACCTTTTCAAAGCCCATTATATCCATTCTGAATCTGAGAAAAGGTTTCCCCCCTTTCTCTGTTTCTGTACAAATTTCTTCCTTCCATGGGTATGGATGTGGAATTTCAGATATCATACCCAAGAAGCCCAACTCATATTACAAAGCACCTTTAAAGTAAAATGGTGGTCAAAGTTTGACGAACAGACCAAATTAACTGACACTCTGATCCGCAATTGGCTCTGTTCTAAAGGCTTCCTTCCTCCAACCATTAAAGAAGTCAAAGCCCAAGAAATCTTTCTTACTCAAAAATCCAAAGCCCAATCCCTTTTGGCCAGCGCCAAAACTGAAGAAGAATATTTTAAAGTTATGGAGCAACTCCTCACTTCAAGATCAAAGTCCTCAGTTGCCGACTCCTCTGATGATGATGATGAAGGTGATGAAGAGCCATTTATTTCTCTTGGAGATGAAAATGAAGACGACTGTTTTGGAATTTTCTCTCTAATAAAGCATTGTAAATAATTATCATTTGTAAAAAAAAAAAGTAAAATCTCATTTCCGCACTTCCATTGTAATTATTTTCCATTAATATCTTCGCTTGTATTTTCAGTATTTTCCTTTCTTGTATATTTGAATTTGTACTATCGGGTGGTCCCCTGGACACAAGTGAGAGCGCACATGTCTCTTCACCCAAGTCATACTTGTATTTTAAAGAATGTATACTCTCATTACAAAGACTACTGTTCCAAGCTACAGTTTCGCTACAGTTGAGAAACTACAGACTCGCTACAGTTAAAAATTAAAAATTTTGTATATAATTCTGGAGGAAGACTTAGACTCCTCAGAATTTTTCCAATCCTCTCTCTCTTTTCCCTTCTTTCTTTTCTCTCCCTCTCTCTCTATAGAGAATTAGGAATCCGAAGACACCAAGAAAATTTTCCTGTCTTCAGATTAATTTCTCATTTCTTCTGTAATACTTTCTTTTTTAAAGCAAACAAAGCAAGAAAATCAAATATAAGATTTATAATTTCCTTTCAAAGATTGTAATTACTTTAAAGTTCTGTATGTTTAAATTTCTGCACTTTAATTTAAAGTATTTTAATTTCCGCAATTTACTTTAAAGCATCATCTGCAGACTGATCTGTATCAGATCTGCCATATAACTGCTACGTTCCTCTGAGGCAACGAGACCAGATCTCAATCCTCAGTTGTATCTTCTCATCTCCCTCCATCTAATCAGAGTGCTATTTCTGGGATCCAGATCTAGTACTATCTATGAGCTTTTAGATGTATGTTTGTTGCTAGGCTTATTTAAAGAATCTAATTCATATTTGGTAAAGCATTAATTAAATAGGTATATCGGCTGGAAACCAGAACATGCGGGATATTGATATGTTCTAAGCCAGATCTGGTCCCTAAGGCAGACTAGTCTCTGCATTGATCAGGTAGAACAACGCCACGTACCAATTTAATTATAATTAAAAGCAATCAACCGTGTTTCAAAGCACACCAATTTTATCCGTTTATTTTATTAAAATCTGAGATTTGAATATTCCTAAAACACATCCATCCTTCGATCTTATTTCCTACTGGTATCAGAGCCAAGGGGAGGATAGTGTAATATAGTTTAGAGATTTTGTGTTTAAAGACTTGTGTTTTATTTTGAAATTTTGTTTGTGTGGTGAATTTCTTACTAGTAGTAAGTCCCGTCTTAGGGTGAGTTTCCCGCTTCGGGCAATAAAACCATACCTGTAGCCATACTGACAGGACCAAGAGTAGAACATAGGTTTTTATACATGGACTCTCTACTTTGTAGAGCATCGTCGTTTTCTATCTCTTCTTCCGGGAAGACTAGTAATTCAAAGAATGTTGTGAATTCTGAAGAATTTGTAATTGAAGATTTTAATAAAGCAATTGATAATTGGGAATTACCAAAAGTTAACAAAGAAATGATTTACAAAACAAAGAAGCTTGATTTCTTAAAAAATGATTATGTTATAAAGACTGAAGAACGTGACATAACCCTTTCAAAGCCTTTTGAAACAATTCATTTGTTTTCAGAACAATCTTTAAAGAAGTTAAAAGATAAAAATTTTAATTATGTTCATATTGGCTTAATTCAAGTCGGTATAAAGCCTCTTACTAAGGAAGGACTTAACGCTTCCATTCTTGCTGTCCTAAGAGATGGGCGATTCATCTCTTTTGATGATTCTTTGCTAAGTAGCATAGAGTCGAGTCTTTGTAAAGGACCTATTTCATTTAATTATTATCCAAACATAACGATTTCCTTAAAAGACAAGAACATTTTAAAAAGCATGATTTTACAAATCAAGACCCATAATTACCATATGATAGAGGGATCTGTCCCTGTTGCCTTGATTTATAAAATCTCATACAAAGCCATGATTTCTGCATTTAGCACACAACACAAATTCCAGTCGAAAAGAGATGAAACTCTTCTCTTACAGACTGATCTGTCTAAAGCCAACACTGTTATTCCAAAACTAATCCAATGGAAAGATGTCAATCTTCCAGACGAATGGATTCTTGAAGGAGCCACTGGTCCAATAATTCCTAAACAACTTGAGCATAATACAGAGTTGCAAAATGTAACTCAGTACTCTGATGGTAAAGTCAAACTATCCTTTAGGAGATCTACTTCAACTAGATTATCCGACGGGGATTCTTGCTCAAGCATTCCTTCACTAGAAAGGAAATTCTCAAAAGTACCTTCAGTAATAAACCTCCCTTTCCAGAGTCAACCTAGGTTTTCCACTTCAGATATACCTAGCTCCTCCATTCACTCTGTTGACTATGCCACTAGTGTTCCGCATCCAATCTACACTAGTAGCCAGCATGACAAAAGACAGGAAGAGAAAGAACCTTCTCCTCCAACTTCTCCTACATTTTCAGCTGTCACTGAAAACGTAATAAACGTCATTGAAAAAGATTTTGAATTGGACAAAACTCTTTTGCATAATGATTTTTATTCTGATTCAAATAAAGAAAAAAGACTTTGGTTTTTCAAACATTTCTTAAACCAAAGAAAAGAAATCCAAGGAATTTATTACAAATTTGTAAATATGCATAAAGTTCATATTTTATTTTTTGATTGGTTTCAATTATATGCTTCAGATAACAACATTTCTTATCCCTTTAAAAAGTCGAACCCCATTACTGTTAGAAAGAAAACCACTGAGTGGAATCTTTCTAGAAGTGATAGAATCATAGAATCTGAGCATCCACCTCTTAGGAGCATAACCATTGACCATGGTGAACCCCCTGTAGAGATTAAAGCCTCACCTTACAAAATCCATAGAGATACAGAAACAGATTTAGATAGCATTATTCAACAGAACAACTTCTGTAATGCTAATCTAAATACAATAGGAAAACAATTGACTAGAATAGAGAACTAATTCCAGCAGTCAACCATAACTGTTTCCCCTATTTCTACTAAACCAATTCCTTCAAAATCGGATTCTGACAAAAAGCTTAAAGAACCTATTTTCAAACTTTTTCAGGTTTCGAAAATTAGCCAAAAGCTTGTTCAAGAGTCAAAATCGGATTTTGCTAAAGCCATTAGAGAACAACTAGATAGAATAGAAGCATCTTCTTCTTCTTCTAGTAAAGTTCAGATTGCCCCTGATAGTGCCCAGTCTAGCAAGATTGGTGTACTAGAACAGGACAATCTTTCCATAGCCTCTTCTGATGTAGAAGCCTTCATAGAAGAACTTGTTCCTAAAGCCAATAAAATCCATTGGGATTTAGCCTTGCCTACTGTCAAGTCTCCACTTGATTTGGCCATAGACAACAGACCCAGTGCATTAAATCAATCCAGATTTAATGCATCATCTGTCTATGAGTGGAACATTGACGGTATGTCTGAATACAACATTTTAGGATTGTTGCAACAGATGACCATGGCAGCCAATGCCTATAAAACCCAGTCGGGAACTTCTGACAAAGCTATTGCAGAAATTCTCATCGCTGGTTTTACTGGTCAACTAAAAGGTTGGTAGGATCATCTTCTCACCAAACAGCAACAATTAGATATTCTAGATTCTATCCAAAGTGTCGAAAATGGAGCCCCCATTCTTGATGAATTCAATAGTCCAATTCAGGATGCTGTTGCTACCCTGATTTTGACTATATCCCTTCATTTCATAGGTGACCATTCACACCTTAGAGACAAAAATGCTGAGTTACTACACAACCTAAGGTGTAGGAAACTTAGTGAATTCCAAAGCTATAAAACCACATTCTTTACCAGACTCTTCCTTAGGGATGATGCAAATCATATAACTTGGAAGGAGAAATTCCTTGCAGGTTTACCGACCCTACTAGGAGAAAAAGTTAGGAATTCCATTAAAGCCCTGTATGACAACCGTATTCCCTATGACGAGCTTACCTATGGTGAACTTGTCAGTTTTGTCAACAAAGAATGTTTAAAGATTTGTCAAGATTTGAAGTTACAGAAACGTCTAAAATGGGAGCTTAGGAAATCTAAACAAGAATTAGGTAGTTTCTGTAAACAATTCAATTATGACCCCTTTAAAACTTCTACTTCTAAAGATTGTAATGGTAAGTGTTCTTCAAAACCTTACAAAAAACATTACAAATCAAAAAGCCATAAGAAACCCTTTCGAGATTTTAGAGAACTTTCTTATGAGAAACCCTCGAAGCCTTATAAGAAACCTAACTTCTCTAAAAAGAGAGAGTTTAGAGCCAAATCAAAAACCTCTTTTAACTACAAAGAAGCCACATGTTATAAATATGGGCAGAAAGGCCATACTGCAAAGTTTTGCAGATTGAACAGAAAGCTCCATGAGCTTGGCCTTGGGGAAGAAATCATTTCTAAAGTAGCCCCTTTACTTGTAGAATCCTCTGATTCTGAGTCTTCCATGACGAGAGATAATGAGTCTCTTCAGATTGATGAGTTAGTTGACTCAGACACATCTGAATCCAGTGACAGTGGTTCTAACACAGAATTCTATTTAAAGAAAATCAATGTTTTAACTAAGAAACAAGAGGCTTTTCTTGAATTAGTTAAACACATTTCTGATCCAAATCTCCAGAGAGAATATCTCGATAAACTTCTAAAAACCTTAGAAGTAAGTAATAAAGCTAAGACTTCCAAAGCCCCCATCATTAGAAAGAACAGGTATGATTTAACAGAAATCTTGGATAAAAAGAAAACAAAAAGGACTGTCCCCTATATCCAAGACCTTCAAAAAGAAATCAAAGAAATCAAACTTGACATAAAAGAATTAAAAGAAAAACAAAAAAATGATTCTGAAACTATCCAACTTCTTTTACAAAAATAATTGCAAGAAAATTCCGATAAGGAATCAGATTCTGATAATGATAATAATGATCAAAGCCTAGAAAACATTGAATCAATACCCAATGATTTTCTGTTTGCCTTAAAGCAAATTACTACTAGAAAATATTTGATCAAAACCACTTTAATTCTTTCTAAAGATTTTGTAATTGACACCATTGCCCTTTTTGACACCGGTGCCGATTTAAATTGTATTAAAGAAGACATTATTCCCAAAAGATTTAATGAGAAAACAACTAAAAGACTTTCTGCCGCCAACAATTCAAAATTAAAAGTCAATTCTAAAGTTGACGTCTCTATTCATAACAATGGTTTTGAATTTAGAACTTCTTTTATTCTTACAAATGACATTCACCATACTGTCATTTTAGGAACACCTTTTATAAATCTTATAACTCCTTATACTGTCAATTATGATAGTATATCTTTTAAAGCAAAATCCAAAAAGCTTGTTTTTCCTTTTATTGAAAAGCCTAAAACAAGGAATTTAAATATTGTTAAAGCTTGTTCTGTTTATCAGAACCAAGTAAATGCACTCCTCAAATCAAAACAAAATGATTTGATTTGCTTAAAAAAGGATTTGAGTTTACAAAGAATTGAAAATCAATTACATGATGATTTTGTAAAAAGAAAAATCTCTCATTTCAAAGCCCTAATTGAACAAGAAATATGTGTTGATTTACCATCCGTTTTTTGGAATTGAAAACAACATTTGGTAGATTTGCCTTATGAAAGTTCTTTTGATGAAAAACAAATACCTACCAAAGCCCGTCCAATCCAAATGAATATGGATTTGGAACAACATTGTAAAGAAGAGATAAAAGACTTAGAATCCAAAGGTCTTATTATTAAATCTAGGTCTCCTTGGTCTTGCGCCGCTTTTTATGTTAATAAAAATTCTGAAATCGAAAGGGGAACACCAAGACTGGTCATAAACTATAAACCCATTAATTAAATAGGTATATCGGCTGGAAACCAGAATGGGCTTAATATATATCCCAGACTACGTGTGCTAGGGGCCCGCACCCTTGTGGTGACTCCTACCCCCCGCATGTGGGTGATGTGGCACTAAACGTGTAGACGTTACTTGGTGGTCCGGGTGCTCTTAAGTATAAAGTAGCGCCTCTCCTAACAGCTTAAGCTTTTGGGAGGATTGGTAAGCGCCTTAAGTGATATATATATATATATATATATATATATATATATATATATATTATGGACTTTTATGTCATAATTATAAAACTTTTGATTTTTCTTATTTTGCATGAATAAGAGGGCCCTTTAATGTTAATAACCTAAAATCACATCTAAGCCATTATGCAAGTCTTGTGTTGCATCCAACTGTGTATTTAAAAAAAAAAAAATGGGGCACCAAACCCCAGAGGCAACGTAGCTGGACCCTATTGTGTAATTAAATTCTTTTATCTTCTAATAATGGTGTGCTACTTTTTGTGCATGCATCTAACAATTGAGTAGAAATCATAAGCGCCCGAAGCTAGAAAAAGGCTTTGCTTATTTGAGATAGAGTGAAATGAAAATAATGGCAAACATGTTGCAAAACAACAATGGATAATGGATTCAGCAAGCACACTGTACCCACATTGAAAGTCAACAATGGTTTCGACATGCCCATATTGGGACTTGGTGTTTGGCGCATGGATAAAGTAGACATCAAACAACTCATTAGCAATGCCATCAAGATTAACTATCGCCATTTTGAATATTGTGCTGGTAGCTGCTCTCTCTCTCTCTATAGCTTCACAATAACATGAATGTATCCACTAGCTTATATATATACTTTTTTCATCTGCTTATTTACAGCTGACTATAAGAGTGAAAGAGAAGGTAGGGAAGCATGGGCAGAAGCACTTAGGACAGGGCTTGTCAATAGGGAGGCGCTCTTCGTTACCACCAAGGCTAGTTTAATTAAAGAAAGAAATTAAAGAACGAATATTTTTATAATATGGTCGTATTACTGTATTACTTTTCCTAGCTACTCTAAATTTCTTAATTTCTTGATTTCAGCTCTGGAATTCAGACCATGGACACGTTATAGAAGCTTGCAAAGATAGCTTGAAGAAACTTCGGCTTGAGTACCTGGACCTTTACCTTGTTCATTTTCCCATGGCCTCGAGGCACCTCGATATATATTAGTATATATTTCGACCTCTCTGAATAAGATTTAATCCTCTTAAAGAGTCACAATTGCCATGGTCTAAGTAAAATACTGGTGGGTATTACGTATATAAGAATAAATCTCAATCACACACTGTGATTAATGAAAACGAGGCACAAAATTTTTAAAAAGTTCAGAGAGCTTAAATCATAATGATCAGGAACAACAATAGAGAGAATTGCTAATTAAAAGAATAAAAGGAAACATTTGCTCGATCCTACTTGAACTTTTTTGTCACTCAGTTCTTGCATGGCAGGAGTTGGAACAACGGGAAGCGCTTTGACTGAAGATGGGGTGCTGGATATTGACCCAACCATTTCCCTGGAAACCACCTAGCATGACATGGAAAAGATGGTTTCCATGGGTTTAGTTCGCAGCATCGGCATCAGGTTTATCTTATTTAATTTTCATGCAATGATGGATGCCCCGGAACTGAGCCTAAAACTTTTTACACAAAATGACTATGAAAAAAGTTGATTTATGTGTTTGAGGAAGAATAAAGTCACTTATGCTATTCCTTTGCAAAGAATAAGTGTGCCTTTGCATTGTTGAAGATTGAAGTCTCTTTTTTTTTGTCTGAACCACGAGATGGTATTGAGTGGGCCTCAACTGTGAAAGATATCTTTAAGCTCGTATCACAACCCAAACTAATCCCGATTTACATCGAGTCGGCCCATAAAAGATAAAATACTGGCTAAAGTAATAACTCCGTACAGATTGAAGTCATCTTTGTTACTCTCAAGAATGAATGAGATCATATTTATGATCAATTCTCAAATTAATAATAATTTCCTTTATGTTGTAGCCAACATGTGCCTAATTGACTGCCTGGTTGACTTCGGCTTTACATACTTCCGAAATTTTCTAGGCCTTGATTACATATTTCCAAAAAATGGTCGAGCCTGACATGTCACGAGTCCAACATGAAAGATGTCGAGCCGGCACAGAATGAAAGTGGGCCTGTGCCCGGTTTACATTCTATACATGAAGGTGATTTTTGTTTTTTTAAATCTAAAATTCGAATTGACATGAATTAATCTGAATTGTGAATAGAACTGATTTTCTGAATATAAATAATTTTTTTTTTCATTTGAATTGCTAAAAATAAATATTAAGTCATTTTTTTAACTAAAAAAATCTGAAAATTAATATTTTTACATTTATACCCTTACAAATTATAATGTTAAACAGATGATAAACATCTCAAAGAATATAAATAAAACAATAAATTATCACAATATATGATATTTAATTGAATACAACTCTTTAATATTTTATATTATATATGTTAATAATTTTTATTATAGTTTGTGATGTTTTTATATGAAAAATATTCATAAAAAATTATAAAGATAAATAATGCTAATTTGAAGAAAATAAAAAGATAAAAGTAATACTACCACTGTATATTATCACAAGTTATATATAGATAGGTAATAATATTAATTATTAGATTTTATTTAGGTAATGGTGAAAATTAATGATTTAAATAGGGATATTTAAGAGAATATCTTTTAACGATATCATTCAGATTTTTTAAATTAAACAAAAAGTTAAAAAAAATTAACTTAATAACTTAATGACTTAATAGTTAAAAATGTTCATTAAGTTAAAAAAATAAATAAATTTAATGACTTAACTGGTTAAAAGTAAGTCAATTAAATTAAAAAAAAAACACTCCCTAAGGCCAACGGGCTTGTACGACACAAACATTTGAATAATTAAATTTAATTTTCGAGAAAACACTGAAAGAGACGTGAATTATTTTGTTAAATAGGTAAGGTACCCAAATTGGAAGCTGGTGGGTTTTCAGAGAGCTATTACCGATTGCAATTTGGTTGATCTTGGAATCGATGGGTATCAGTTTACATGGGAGAGAGCTAGGGGCACTGAGAAATGGGTTGAAGAAGGGCTTGATCGAGCTTTTGCATATGAGGAATGGATTCAGCGTTTCAACAAGGTGAAAGTTTATAGCTTAGACTCATCTTGCTCTGATCATCTTCCTATCTTGTTGGATCCGAGCCCGCTTCAGCCTATTTCGAGACATAACCAATTTCGTTTTGAGAATACTTGGTTGTGTGAGGCTGACTGTAGTGATGTTATTCGGGATAGCTGGAGGTCCTATACTGGTGATTTTATTCAACAAAGAATTATGGTGTGTGGGTCTGCTCTTATGGAGTGGGGAGGGCATTTTGCTCGAGATTTTCGAAAGCGAATTCGTGAATGCAAGAAGTGTATGGCTGCTTTACGGGGTAGGCGAGATAATGAGGGTGTGGTTGCTTTTACAGAAGCGAGACAGCGTTATAATGAGCTTTTGCATAGTCATGAGGTATTTTGGAAATAGAGAGCAAAGTCCTTGTGGTTAAAGGAAGGTGACAGGAACACTCGCTATTTCCATACTTCGGCCTCAGCCCGGAGAAGGCAGAATTCCTTCGAGTCTCTTCGAAATAATCAAGGAGACTGGTGTTCCAACCCAAAGGAGGTGGATGCTTTGATTGTGGACTATTTTCAGGACCTTTTCACCTCTGGTAGGTGTCATACTGCTGAAGTTACTCAGTGTGTAGATACAAGAATTACAAATGAGCATAATGCAATGCTTTTAGCCCCTTTTTTCTGACATTGAGGTTAAAGAAGCACTCTTTGAAATGCATCCAGACAAGTCTCCAGGACCCGACAGGATGAGCCCTGCTTTCTACCAAAAGTTCTGGCATATTGTGGGTAAGGATGTGATTTCGGCTTGTTTAAATTTTATTCATGATTGCTCTTTCCCAGTGGGCTTGAATGACACTTCAATTGTGCTAATACCGAAGAAACACAAACCTGAATTATTATCCGATATGAGACCAATTGCGTTATGCAATATGTTGTATAAGATAATATCCAAAATGTTAGCTAATCGCATGAAATCAGTGCTTGATGTGGTTATTTCAGACTCTCAAAGCGCTTTTATCCCGGGTCGAGTTATCACTGATAACATAATCATTTCGGCAGAAATTATGCATTTCTTGAAGCGGAAGAGACAAGGCAAAAATGGGGTAGCTGCTCTGAAAATTGATATGTCTAAGGCATATGACAGAATTGAGTGGAATTTTCTTCAGGCAATGATGCTTAAGATGGGATTTGATGCCAAGTGGGAGAAGTTAATTATGCTCTGCGTATCTACTGTCAGATATCATGTGCTACGGGAGGGAAAGGAAGTTGGGTCGATTGTCCTGGGTAGAGGCCTTCGACAGGGAGACCCATTATCGCCGTATTTATTCATTCTTTGCGCGGAAGGGCTAAGTTCTTTAATTCGAAGACAAGAACAGAATGGCTTACTTCATGGTGTGAGGATCACAAGAGGGGCTCCATCGGTCTCGCATTTGTTTTTTGCCGATGATAGCTTCCTTTTTTTCCGGGCCAATAACAATGAAGCTTCTTTAATCAAGCAGTTGCTGGAGATTTATGGTCGAGCCTCTGGCCAAGAGGTTAATTTCAACAAGTCTTCAATTTCTTTTAGCACTAATGTGATTGCATCTGTCACTCAGCAGGTTTGTGATATTCTTGCGGTTACCATGACCTCCAATCATGGAGCCTACCTTGGTCTTCCATCATATATTGGCAGGAACAAGAAAGAGGTGTTCAGGTATATTAGGGACAAGCTCTGGCAACGTCTTCAAGGCTGGAGTACGCGGATGCTTTCTCGGGCTGGAAAGGAGATTTTGTTAAAGACGGTAGCCCCTGCGATGCCTAATTATGCTATGGGTATTTATTTACTGCCCAAGGATTTGTGTAGAGAACTAGAAGTGTTGATGAACTCATTCTGGTGGCGTAGCAATCGAAGTGGAGGGAAAGGAATAAATTGGTCCAAATGGGAGAATCTGTGCAAACCAAAAGGATATGGTGGCCTTGGTTTTAAACAACTACATTTATTCAATATAGCGATGTTAGGAAAGCAAATGTGGAGCTGTTAACTTGTCCGGAATCTCTTGTGGCCAAGGTAATTAAAGCTCGCTACCATCCGCGCACCTCTGTTCTTCAAGCTTCTGTGGGGCATAATCCTAGTTATGTGTGGCGCTCTATTTTGGCTGCAAAGAATGTGGTAATTCAAGGGAGTAGACTGCAAGTTGGCTGCGGGAATATGATCTTCATTGGTAAGGATCCGTGGCTTCCTGATACTAATGATGGATTTGTTTCTTCTAATCTCAATGCAGAGCTTGCTGCAGCTCCTGTTAGCAGTTTAATGGTGCCTAATCAACGAGCTTGGGATTATGATATTATTTCAGATCTTTTCAACACAAGAGACAAGGAGTTGATACTTCAAATTCCCCTTAGTTCCCGTCGAAATGCTGATGTGTGGTATTGGTTGGCTTATTCTCGCGGATGCTATTCAGTCCGTAGCTGTTATAAGTAGTTACACTCTCTTACCCCTGGCCCTTTCATAGGTGTGTGGCGCAAACTACGGAACTTGAATGTGCCGAATAAGGTTAAGAATTTTGTTTGGCGAGCGGCAACTAATGTGCTGCCTACTGCAGTTAATTTAATTTCTAAGAGGGTGAATATCCCCCCTACTTGTGCTGTGTGTCATGCTTCTGATGAAACTGTTATCCATTCTTTGGTTGAGTGTAATGTTGCTAAGGCTTGCTGGATTTCTTCCTCTGTGGGTTTTGTTGGCCATTGTTATTCTTTCTTGGAGTGGCTTGATCACATCGTTACACGCTGTAGTAAAGAAGAATGCCATATTGCCATGATGATCTGCTGGAGAGTTTGGATTAATCGTAATGACAAAGTATGGAATAACAAAACTGGTTCAGTGAATCAAGTTCTCAATTCTGCTGGGCAACTTCTCTATCAGTGGCAAGCAGCAAAGAAGCAACAATTCTATGCTGATGCTGATGTCCATAAGCTGGTCCCTGGGGCAATGTGTTGGGAGAGGCCAAAGCTTGGTTGGGTCAAATGTAATGTTGACGCTGCTATTTTTTCATCTCAGGGAAAGATTGGCTTTGGGTGTGTGCTTCGAAATTCAGAGGGTGTTTTCTTAATAGCAAGATGTGCTGGAATGGCTGGAAATTTTGGAGCAAGGGAGGCTGAAGCTCTTGGTATCCGGGAGGCCCTTAGTTGGCTTAAAGGCTTACAGTTTCCTAGTGTCATTGTAGAAACTGATTGTTTGCTAGTATTTCAAGCTCTAGTTGAGGAGTTTTCAAGGTCTAACGGGTTTGGTTTAATAATTGATGAATGTCGAGCTTTAGCTAAGTCTTTAGGAGAAGTGCAATTCTCGTTTGTACATCGGTCTGCGAATCTGGCTGCTCACTCTGTTGCGAGGGCAGTAGGTTCTATGTCAGGTCCCCAAGAGTGGAATTTCGTTCCACCTTTGTGGTTATTACAGAGTCTGTAATTCGTTTTGTTTTAATGAAATTGCTTTACTTCAAAAAAAAAAAAGGTAAGGTACCCACAGTAGCGGCAAAATAAGATATTCAAAAACTATAGCTCAATTAAAAATAATAATAATAATAATAATAACTATGATATCGTCGTCAATAATATTTTATTGAATTAAAAAAATAATAAACTAAAAAAATGTTTGATAAAATGGGAAATTTGAAAAGTATCACCAATCACTCATCACCAAATCTGATCTGGTCCATTCAAAAAGACTAGTCAAATCGGACAGTACCAAGTGTCCCATTTGTCGGTACTGAGCATTGAGTGGTTATCGAATAAAACCAAAGCAGAAGCAGGCGGCGAATTTTCTTCATCATATGCTTAAAACCAAAAAGTGGCAATAGCAAGCAAAGTCACAGCAAGTTTTCAGAGCAAAAGCAGAGAAAGAAAGGGTGAGTGAGTAAAGAGAAATAATGGCAATAACACTCAACAATGGATTCAAGATGCCAATAATTGGACTGGGTGTTTGGCGCATGGATGAATCAAACATTAGAGACCTCATCATCAATGCCATCAAGATTGGCTATCGCCATATTGACTGTGCTGGTATTATGCCGGGCTTGCTACCCTTTTTTTCTTTTTTTAATTTCCCTTTTATGGGTTTGTGAATAATTATCTTATAAGAACTTGCCCGTATGAATTTGGTTCCTTTTGTAATACCTTTCTAGTGTTTAACACTTTAGATATATTAAGTGAAACATCTTAAATGAATCTTGCAGATTTAACATTTCTTTTTTAAGATTTATTTCTTAGCTTGTATTCGACTTGTTAATGGTGTTGATGATACTGGGTAATTATTGTTGATTGATGTTGTTTTAACTCGTGCGTGCTAGTGCTAGTTAGTTCAGTTTGTAAAATCTACTGAAGGAGTACAAGAGGTCTAGGGCTCACATCAATCTCGTGTAATTTTTAGGAAAGTGAAAAAAAAAATGAATGTTTTCATTTTTTAAAAAAGATATTGTTTCAACTTGAGTTGATAAAAGACATTTCAACTTTTTTATGATGTACTAGTGGGCTTGGCATTTATGGTTATTTGGCCTGAATTCTTGGGATTCTAGGCTTATCATTGTACTATAACTTTTGTTGCAAGTGGGTGTTTCCTTACTGAGCTGTATTAGTTGGGCAGAAATCAAGGAACATTTGGGAATTTAGTTCTGCTTGATTGCTTCTAGTTCTTTGTACAGTTTTTTGGTGTTTTTATTGTGTTTATTGATTTGTTGTTGTTTGCAGCTGATTATAGGAATGAAGCGGAAGTTGGGGAGGCACTTGCAGAAGCATTTAGCACTGGGCTTGTCAAGAGGGAGGATCTTTTCATTACCACCAAGGCTAGTTTCATTGCAAAACTTTGAGATTTTCTTCAGTTGATTGTGCATTGAATATTCAACATTTGGCAGACAATGATGGTTATTTTCTCTCTAATTTCATCCTAATTGCAGCTTTGGAATTCAGATCATGGACATGTTCTGGAGGCCTGTAAGGACAGTTTAAAGAAGCTCCAACTGGATTATCTAGATCTCTACCTCGTCCATTTTCCTGTAGCCACAAAACACACTGGTACTCCTCCCTGCCTATTTCATCTTTTACACGAGTGTGTGTGCGCGCGCGTGCATCTACGTGTGTGCATGTCTTTGTAATTGTGATTATATGTCTATACTAATACGTGCAGTGCAAATTATGCGTATCTTGATAGCCTGTTTGCCTAGAAGATACTAAGATGAAACTACGAGACGGATATATAGCCAAATTGTTTACTTAAAGAAATTTATATCCTGCTTCTTTACTGGTGCAGTCTCTGAAAGTGAGTTGTCGGGGATCGTCATTTAAATAAATTCACTATTACTAGAGAAAATTAATTTAAATTTGCTTAAGGGTTTTTGCACTAGGCAGACAGGACCTTATTAAGGATAGTTGGCTGTATGTATTTGCATACTGCTGCTAAGTGCTAACTAACTTTAGATGGAGATATAACGAAACTTATTGCTGAGATGGGAAATACAGACTTTGTAATTAGCTGCCTGTACATGTGGCACTCCTTTGCTACTTTTTGTGAAATTGTTAAATTGGTCAGTGACTTGTTCAGTGCTTAAAATCCATTGATAATCTATTCATCCTTTAGAGTGAGTTGGCTTTTTGAACTAGTTTTTATATCACACTTACATGCAGGCGTTGGTACAACTGATAGTGCATTAGATGCGGATGGTGTGCTGGAGATAGACACAACTATATCATTGGAAACAACCTGGCATGCAATGGAGGATTTGGTTTCAATGGGTTTAGTTCGAAGCATTGGGATCAGGTATGTTGGCATTTTGAATCAGTGTGAACATTCCATTAGATCCAGTAAATTTAGTACAAAATTTATAATAGTTACTTTATGACTTTTCTAGCGTGTCAAAATTCCATTTTAATTATGTTAAAGAGTGATGTGATAGTTTTTATATTTACATTGGAAGATAAACTTTTGCAATTTTTATTTGGAGATGATGAATGGATATGACCCCGTTATACACATGTTAGACTTATGATGCTGGAAAAGAAAGTCATGATAATCACACAGTGTTATATTTTCCTATTTGTAAACGCATAGATAGCACTCTTTGGAATGCTAAATGTACGGTAAATGTGCACGCGTTTGCATATGTATGTATTGAAAAGTTGCCAATGATTCTGTGCAGATTGAACTTCGTTTGTGTTCACTGTTTAGTCTATATTATTCCTGCTTTCCTATTTAAGCTATCATTTCCTCTTGCTGTGATTGTTGAGAAAACACTTGACCAATGGCAAGTTGATACAAGTCTCAAGTTGATGAGAGGAAGCCAATTTTTCTGTTTAGTGGAATTCAACTCTGGGTCTTGATTTACAAATGATAAAAGTCTGGAAGAATTGGAATCGTGTATTTGTGCTCCATTTGATCTATATGGAAAAATATCAAAGAAACCGTTACTTCTGAACGCATTGCCTTCTGCAACCTAGTTTTTGCTGGTATCGCTGCTGTAAACTTAAATATTTTGCACTTCAAAGTCTCAGCTGACTGTAACATGTGTAACTAGTACTGGAAGTAGCTGTTTTTTTTTTCCCCTCATATATTATTATCCTTGAGCATTCATTTCTTTGTAATTTGTAACGGTGATCCGACAAAAAATTGGTTGCAGCAACTATGACATCTTTTTAACAAGAGACTGCTTAGCTTACTCCAAAGTGAAGCCGGTGGTGAATCAGTTTGAAACTCACCCATACTTCCAACGTGATTCTCTTGTCAAGTTCTGTCAGAAGCATGGGATATGTGTCACAGCTCATACTCCTCTAGGAGGTGCCGTAGCCAACACTGAATGGTTCGGTACTGTCTCATGTTTGGATGACCCCGTTTTGAAAGTGAGTAAATTCCTCTCTTCTTATACTGATCAACTGAAGTTCATGTCATTACTATGGACATCATCCCTTGATGGTACGTATAGTGAATATTTTTGTTTCAACTTTCTTGCCTCAGGGTCTAGCTGAGAAATACAAGAGGACTGTGGCCCAGATTGTTCTCAGGTGGGGCATCCAACGGAACACAGCTGTCATCCCGAAGACGTCAAAGCTTGAGAGACTGGAAGAGAATTTCAAAGTTTTTGACTTTGAGCTGAGCAAAGAAGACATGGATGTGATTAAGAGCATTGACAGAAAATATCGAACCAACCAGCCTGCTAGGTTTTGGGGCATAGATCTGTTTGCTTAAGTATGCTCATTGTTCTGGATAAGAATGTTTCTATGAGTTCAAAAAATAAGTGATCAAACGTCCTTGATGTGTTTTAGTATTAAAAACATTTTATCGAACACATTCCTGACTTACATTAGCAGTGCAGTGCCATTCTCTTTTTCCTCTTTTTAAATCTATTCCATTTGGTGGGTTTTGTTTAGTTTTCATCTGTTATTCCACTGCTTATCTGGCTTTGGTTTCATTAAAATTCATCTTCACTCCAACTGGTGTAAAACAGCCATGAAAGAAAAGAAAGATATCATTAAATATTCCTCAAATCATTCAAAGGACGGACGGACGGACAATGGAAGACTTGAGAGAAACATTGGTCAAGCAACCCACAATAGCCACAAAAATAATAATAATAATAATAAGATAGACAAGCTGACGATGATCTTCCATTGCAGTTAGCAAGTAAATTGTTCGTGTTGAGAAGTACAAATGAACAAATAAAAGTGCTGCTAATTAGTCCAATAGGTAAAATCTCTTAGGATAGTATAACCTATAGGAGGCTTCAACCCAGCTTCACATGGATGGTGAGAGATTTTGGTTTCCATTCATGCAGGAATACTAATATACATATGGAATAATTGCATATCGGTTACTTGGGTAATTGTCAAATTTACGAATATACCACCTCTGAGTTTCTGCTGCTGCAAATACCAGGTTAACCACCTGCAACCACCAGGTTCCAGAACTTCAACTCTTGGAAGTATGATAAAAGTTGATGACAAAAAGAATTTGGCAAAAGCTTTCAATATGTCCTTATTCTAAAAAAGGAAACCATACATTCTAAAAAAGGAAACCATACCACAAATGCAAAAAGCAACCATATGGTGATATCAGTTCCTCCACTTGCCACCAACAAACCAGCATATATAACCTTCATCATTTGCAGACGAGAATTAAGATCATTTGCTAGCCTTAGCATGGTTACAAGAATGGTTTTGTGTTTGTGTGACACAGAGAGAGAGAGAGAGAGAGAGAGAGAGAGAAACAAAGACAGAGAGAGAGAGAGAGAGAGAGAGATGGATTACAATCTCAGCAAGATAGTGGGGGCATGAAACAATTTCAAACCAATCTCCGTGAGGAATAACATACTCATCAATCTGTTCCGCACGTTCTCGCAATGAACCCTGAAAAAGTTTCCATATGTTAACCAACATTATAGAATAACAAATGTGCTATGGGCCTCTCAATCATCACATCCTTTTAAAAATCTTAGTGGTTGAACAAACATTATTGTGACATGGAAATTATATTTTTTTATGATCTTTATTTAAGAATTTTCTATGATCGGAAATGATATTATTCTAATATGTTATCATACTATTTAAAACAAATTTACTCTAGCTTCATTTACAGAATCTATATGAATATTTGCCTCAAGGTTATGAAACATCAGTGACTATGAAACAGAGCTTAAGTGCTACACTGATCTGAAAATTCTTATTCAACTAAGCTAAAAGGAAATATACAGTAAAACCATTCAAGGACATACTAGTCTCAGAGAAGTCAGTTTCCATCATAAGACACATCCGATGCACAAGAAACTATTTCTACTTGAGTACTTGTATTCTGAAGGTTGACTTTCGACAAGACAAATTTGTCAGAATTATGCTTTCATATTATCCAACTCTTCAATAGCCCAATTAGTTAGGCCTTTTGCAGTGGAAGCAAGAGTTCTAGGGTGATCAATCCTCCTCATACCAACCTTGGAGTTGAAATTATTTAATTTATGTTTGTGTGTGCAGGTGGTGGGATGTGTAGGGAAAAAAAAATCTTCAAATTTTCGTTAATCAATTTAAGTTGAAATATTATCTTAACAGTGTTTGAATTACACTTGTCTCCAGCATTTTTATCTAGCATATTAACCATTATAGTTATATTCTCTTCACTTAACTTCTGTGCAAGCTAGTACTAACAACACAAACTCATAAACTTAGTTACACTAAGCTTTTGCATGAAAGATCATAAACTTAGTTACACTAAGTTTTTGCATCAAAGTGATTAAGAAACATTAACTAAAGGAAACATTAACTACAGCCAAATCTATATGAAGAAACTGGAAAATAAGGAACAAATGACAAAATATTTGCGCTTACAAGAATTGCATGACAACAACGCTGATGCATCCAACCCCATAAAAATATAGCAGCACCAATCCATTGAAACCATCTAAGTTTCAAGAAAGGATTAACAGATTCCCACAACTCAAATTCAAACGCTGGCATCTGCCTCTTTCCTTTAACAATGAACTCAGCCACCAGAGCTGCTGCAAATCCAAACACCTCTGGTGCCAAAGTGCAGCAGAGCGACAATGGAGCTGCCGTGTAGAAACTAACCTCAAAAACATAACCATAATAAACACAACATCTTCTAACACATTCAGACATAAGGCAAAACCAAACCGAAAAATAGCATAAATTATTGTTCATAAGGAAGGAGCACCACTAAATAGAAACCCAAGGTTTAAAAAAAGGTCTTGCAATTTGCAATAGCTGCAATTAGCCCAGTATGAAATAGAAATACCATATAGTGGTAAGAGAACTACTCACAACAAGCCAGTTAGATAGCCAAAAATGTGCATCCGAGCTGAGGGGCTGTACTGAAATGTGTATATTGTCTCTATAAGGCGTCTCACGACTTGAATTTCCATCAGCAAAAGAACAAAGACAGAACTCCAGACCCGGTGTCTATGCTGTAGCAGAGTTAAATGCGACTTGTGAAATGAAAACATATGTGAACCTCCAGTTAAGTGGCTGGCAATAGTAGAGTAAAGAGATGGCTCGGAAACTGATGGTGCCATTTTATACGCATAGGCCCATAATGTAAATAGCAAGAGTGTTGTCCAAACCACAGCCACCACATAGAAATGACAGAAGAATCTCTGAGGAACCGTGAATTTCTGAAATCCAACCACACAGTTAATTAGTGAAAGATTATAGTATAAAGTGGAAAATGAACTTATACCATTTGGGAATTCTCATTGTCTCAATAAGAGGTAGGCATGTTAGGGAACATTTAAAACAAAAGACAATTCCATGAAATCAAAATAAAGCAATCCAACTACTATCTACCGGAATTGGATTCGACACAGCAAAAACAAGTTTTAAACTCCAACCCATGATAGAAACTACTACAAACAATCCAAAAAAAAACATATAAACTAACCAACTTCTCCCTAAGATATACACATTTACTGGAATAGATAAGCAGTTTAGTGCTACACAAAAGCTCTGATCAAGTATGACATCATAGCATATGTTGGCAATCCTTGGCTTCTTGCCTGCAGCTTCTCTTTAAGGTTTTTCAAATTCAGCCATCCATCACCTAAGGCCAGAATGTTTCCAAATATAGCAGCATTACATACCTTTCTAGTTTTTTTGGGGTAGCTTACAAAGAGAAGACAAACAAATTAAGTTCACACTTAACAATTTGATACTCACTAACCCACCCTAACTCAGTTGGGAAGCTACTAGTATATCAAACTCTATGGACTGAGCTATGTAAAAATGCACTTAACAGTGAATTCCCATATTAAAAAAATACTATCATAAATTCATATTCACTTGAAATTAAACATTTTCTAAAAACAATCCTATCATACACAATTCTCCAAACTGTTTAAAATGCAACGAAAAAAGCATGACCATCCCAAGCTCCATGCACTGTACAAAAGATCATTCAAATACCCTTTAAAGAAAAAAGGCAAAACCTTCAGCTTCCTTCCTTGCCTAAGACAATTTAAACACATAATATAAGCAAAAAATTTTATTTATGTGGCATAGATAAATTTTTACTCTTAAAAAAAAAAAATTGAACCCTCACATGAGAAGATGATTGCATGATCTTGCCTCTTTTGGCAAACCCCAACAAAGCCCCATGAAAAGAATTGAGGCGAGAACTTGGTAAAGAAGCAATGATCAAAGGCAATATCCCAGCTACCCAAGCCGCTCTCAACAACCCCGCAAGCCAAGACTCCATTTTGACACTAACCCAGATCAAAACAAAGCTCCACCAGCCCTAAGACACTCGAACCGGCTTCACTTAGCTTGATACAAGATTGAAGGCAAGTCCTGCATGAATTATAATAATGGCAATAATGATGGCCCATAAAACTATTTAAAAAATAAAAAAAGCTGATGTGGGTTTTAAAAGTGAATTGAATTTATGAGGGTCTTGTCTTGTGATTGATCAAAGCCGTGAAGTGAAAGTAATACCAGACTTTGTGTTGCGGTATTCGGATTTTCATCTCCTTCATTCTTCTAAATTCTAATTATGATTTTTTTGTTTGCCTCGTACCGTGTGACGTTCAAGCGTGTGCTCAAGGCTGAACTTAAAGCAAATTACAATTACGTCCTTTCAAAACGATGCGTTTCAAAAAGAAACCAAAAACGGTGCGTTTCAAGCTGGAGAATAATTTCCTTTCACCCACCGTCACCACCATCATCTACTTCTTTCCTTTTCTCTCTCTATCTCTCGCTCTTCCGCTGTTTATCTTTATCCTTCAAAAAATAATTCAAAAAAGCAGCGACATTTAAAATATTCATTCTCAAAACGATGTCGTCGCCTTAGTAATTTGTTTTGTACGTATCCTTCTTTCTTAGATCTCTATTTAATTTTATTCACAGTTATGCTTTTAGGTATTAAAAACGTTAAACCCTAGCAGCAGTGGAATTTATACTCTGTACTTAATTTTCTTGATTAGCATAATTTACCTAGCTTTTATCTATGTGTTTGTTTTGTTTGTGATTTTTTTTTTTTTTTGTATTTTAAGAGTGTGCTTAATTGTTAGGTGGTAATTTTAGATTAGCCACAAATTTACATTGTGGATGGCTAAGTTCAATTTTAGTGTGTTGTTAAATTTACTACCTAATTTAAAAATATGATTTGGTGCCCATCTCCAAAGCAAAGATTAAATTGAAGTAATTGACAGTGTTACCAATGAGTGTTTGTTTTATGCATGTCGAGTTTATTGTTTGTACAATGGTGATTGTCCATTTGAAAATTTTGATCTTTACTGTTGATCGAGTTGCCGATTAGCTGAAACATAATGTCCGAGGATCTAGTTGGTTGTAATTTGTAAATATAAGAGAAAATGCTTCACTTTCTGTTTATTGTGCTGAATGGGGTTTTTTTTTTTTTTTTTACCTTGTTTCTTTTATGTTTTGGCAAGATTTTTTTCTTTTATTGGGATCTAGATTCTAGATTATTTTCGTGCATAACTGCATCATGATGCTTGACTCGTTTTTTCTCTCATTGGAATACGAAACATTCTGTACAACATTTCCAACACAATTATTTCATTGGGTAGCTGTCAATGAACAAATTAAGATTGCTCATAAGGGCTTCTTGCATTTTGTCAAATTGGGATTGCAAATAAATTGTTTACATATCTCATGGATTGTATTATTCTTTGCCATCCTGCCAATGTTGAATCCTTCTTGCTTGTGCTTCATTGATGTTTCTAGGTTGCAAAGGTATTGCAGTAGTCTGCAAGAGAACTTATTTTTGCTGCATCAAATAGTCTAGTCTGGTCTGTATTTGGCTGCAGTTTTCATGGACTACCAAACCCTTTTTTGTCAAGATATAATTCTTAAGAAGTGGCTTGATCATGTCTATATCCAGTACAGCCTATAAAAGTTGCACATTGCTAGTGAGATGGACTTGTTTAGAGATTTCACAAGATTTAGGGAAAACCCTTTTTGTTGATCATTTGTGCTTTAACTTATGCTGTAAAAGGTTTTATCTGTTATTTTAAATGTACTATAACTTTTTATTCTAACTTATTTGCAACTCCTTAGAGTCCGTTGATTTTGGAAAGTCTGTCATAGAACCTTACTGCTCGAAATCAACAGAGTTTACTTCTCATATATTTTTCTTTATTACTGTTTTGTTGATTGCATATTTGGTACTGTGACAAGTATGGGCCCTTTTGTGTTGCAATGCATGTTGAAATTTGAAGCATTTTTTTAACCTTCTGAGCTATTTATCTTCTTGCTCACAACATTTTATTTCTTAATTCAGTTAGCTTCATTATGCATCTGTTGAAACTTAACTTCTGGTTTTCTTTTGTGGAAAACAGAAGACTGACACATTCCTTATAGCGTGAGTCTAAGATGGATGATGGGCATCATGAAAATGGCAGATATAAGATGGAATACTACAAAGGGACGCATGCTCAGGTAAGAAAGCAAACAGTGTCCGCGTGATACTTTTTTATTTTATTTTTGTATCATATTCAACTCTAGATCCATCAGAGTAGATAACAAATGGCTTCTGCAGTGGAATATGATGCCGCAGCATCAAATGAAGGAACCAAATAATGCCTTAGTAATGAATAAGAAGATCATGGCCATCCTTGCGGAGAGGGATGCTGCTATTAGAGAGCGAAACATAGCATTGACTGAAAAGAGGGAAGCATTGGAAACCCGAGATCAGGCGCTTGAGGAGCGCGATAAAGCCCTTGCCGAGCGCGATGATGCCTTGATGGCAAGAGACAGTGCCTTGGCAGCATTGCAATATCGTGAAGCTGCTGCCAACTTCTCCTCAGTTGGTGGATTTCAACGTGGAGGAAAGCGTATGCACCACCCCGCATACCAGTCTGGTGATGTTCCGGAAGCTCTTAATTCAGGGGATATGCATGCAACTGATGCCAAGCCAATAACAATCATTCCTTCTGAAACCAAGCCACATCAAGCAAAGCGAGCAAAAGAGAACAAAACAGTTACAAAGCCATCTGTGTCCCCACGAAAGGTGAAGAAAGTAGGTGAGGATTTGAACAAGAAAGTTGCTTCTGATGGAAAGAAGATAAAGTCTGAGTGGGATAGTCAGGATGGACTGAACCTGGTTAATTTTGATGAAACAACAATGCCAGTGCCAGTTTGCACTTGCACAGGCACTCCTCACCAATGCTATAAGTGGGGAAATGGTGGGTGGCAGTCATCTTGTTGCACGACTACCCTATCATCATACCCACTGCCACAGATGCCAAACAAGCGCCACGCCCGCGTGGGTGGCCGAAAGATGAGTGGTAGTGTCTTTACAAAATTGCTTAGTCGGCTGGCAGCAGAAGGCCATGATCTCTCAGTGCCACTTGATCTCAAGAACTTTTGGGCCAAACATGGAACAAATCGCTATATTACCATCAAGTAATGTGCGGATGATCCGTTTGTTGGAGTATGTTTTCCTTGCTTTATGGTCTTGAATTTGGCTGTTATTTTATTTAGCAAATGTAGCTGAATAGGTTGAAGCAAGATGAAGCTTATCAAAAGCAGTTTCCTTGCTTCTTTGTTGACAGACCATTGTAATTTCACTCAGAAACATCAGTCCCTGTGGAAGGGAAGTTTTGTAAACTACTTTTGTTCTGAGTTCATACTTGTGCAGCCTAGGTGGTTTTGCCGAATTCCACGTGGCAATCATATGCAGCGCAGGTTAGAAGTAGTGAATGATGCTTCCACGACCAAATATTCTAGTTGATTTCATGAAATAATGCTCACTGCGGCACTACTGCCCAAATAGAAACACAAAGGAAGTTGGCCTCAACCATAGCAAATGTTTAAGAAGTAAAGAGTTGAAAATGTTGTGGAATCTGAAATCAAATTTTAAATAGAGTTTTGTTCTGGGCAAATATAGGGTAATATGCTTGAAGACTACTTGCAAGGGATTACAAACAAACTATAACTTCATCCACAATTTGATTTATTTGAGGAGCTTATCTGTTACTACTGTTAAGGCCTTTTGAAATTCAATTCTGCATCAATCTTATTCCCTCCATTTCTCATTATCTCTTTCTTGGCTATCTGTTAGCATCTCAAAAATCTTCTTCCCCTGATTACATGCATTCACATCATCATGAGCCCAGAATCTTCTTTTCAAGCCAAATTATCATCATGGATTGCCATTATGATTGCCTTCTTTGACCTACCCAATCCCAGAATCTTTACCCTCTTCATGATCAGCAGCACCGCCACCTTCTGCTTAGGCATTGCCCTGATCCTTGAATGGGGTTTATACTCTCAATACCATCCGGGATACCATTGGATTGTCTACTATGCTCCATGTTTAATCTCTCTTCCCATTCTCACCTGGATGTTTTGCATCCTCTTTGCAACATTTGTCGCCGACAAGGATCAAAATCTCCGTATACTACCGTCACTCGACCCCTCAATATCAATGCAGTCGCAGTCATGGGACATGCATCATCGGCAGCCAAAGATTAAGGAGGGTCGGCTTGTAGAGGAGAAGTGTCAGCTTGAACAAGTTAGTGCATCTACAAATCGGCTAGCTTTGGTGCCAATCCAACCTGTTCATGATCCTCCATCTGTGTCTATCAAGGTAGAGGCTGCCAAAGCAAAAACTAGCAATGATGATAAATCAACCTTGAAGAGAACACTTTCTTTGTCATTGTTTGGCAATAAATCCTTTGATCATGACAACATTAAACGTGCCATGAGTTTCGGTTAAGTTTACAGATTGTTTCAGTTGTTTGGAGAAATTTATATAAGCTATTTCTACTCTTTTGGTTCCATGTACAGAATCTGGTAAACCTTGAATTTTTTTTTTTTTTTTGGGGCATTTTTTAATTTATTTTTATTTAAATTAAATTATTTGATACAAAGCTCTATCTACCGCATATTATCATAATGTCGAAAGGAGAACAACATTGAAACAAATGCCTGACAACATCTTTCACCCAAATGACCATGGTGATCAAATCCTCTGGCCAAGAAAATTCTGCCTTGCATGGCATAACTTTACCACAACATCTGTCATCTCCATTCTGTCAAATGGAGACTCAATTGAGCACGCAACCCCAGTTTTAATTACTGCAACTAAGCATTCTTCATTTCTGACTCTTCTGCTGTTGGTCCTTTCCTCCTCCAATGGCAGCAGTGAAGGATCAACAATCTCCATTACTTTTTCCGGCAAAGCCCTCTTGCCAAATTCATGGAGAGTCAGGCCTTCGTTAAACATGCTTTCTGTTGGTCGCCTTCTTGTGAATATCTCTAGTAATAAAATTCCATAGCTGTACACACCTCCTCTCATGGATGCTTCACCGCCCAAGCCATACTCTAAACATGTCGAAATCATCGTGTTAGTTGTCACACGACTGTTAAATAAAACATCAATTATATATAACTCATTCTCTAGTACAGAAGTTAAAAGTTTTACAACATTGTATAATATCAAATCTGGTACTTTATAAAGTGCAAATATCCGCACATAAGAATTGTTATATATATCAAATATGAAGATATTAATTACCTGGAGCAACATATCCAATAGTTCCTTTTACCCCAATTGAGCTTGAAGGAGTTTCCACGACATTCCCAAGTGGGCTAGCAGATAGAAATTTTGCTAGACCAAAGTCACTGACATGGGCGACCATGTCATGATCAAGCAGCACATTGCTTGGTTTAAGATCTCCATGAACAATGGGTGGTTGACAATGGTGGTGTAGATATTCGACTGCAGAAGCCACATCAATGACTATGTTTAGTCTTTGAATGAGACTTAAATTGCATATTCCGAGTTGATCATCTCGTTGGTGAAGCCACTCCTCTAAACTTCCATTTTGCATGTATTCATAAACAAGAGCCTTGAAATCGACTGCTTTAAAATCTATGCTAGAGCAAATAGTGACGATTTTGATAAGATTCCGATGGCGAATACTTCTCAATGCTTCACATTCGGCCGCAAAGCTCTTGGAACCTCCTTTCTGCTCAAGATTAATCACTTTTACTGCAACTAACATCCCATTTTCATGCAGAACTCCCTTGTACACAAAGCCAAAGCTTCCACGACCAATCGTATTTGATGACGAAAATTCATTAGTTGCCTTACTCAACTCTTTGTACGAGACCATTGGAAATTGTTGTTCCATCTGCGACGTATTAGAAGATTTATGTGCAGATCTCCTTCTTCGAGCATAAAAAATAAAAATGCATACTGATAAGATCAAACATGACCCACCGATCACTGGAATCACCACTTTGACAAGATTGACGTTTGGTTTTCTTGATCCTCTTGCCTGGCAGGATGGTAAATGCAATTCATCTAAACCCCCACAAAGCTTCCCATTTCCAACAATTGAAAAGCCCGTTTTGTTTTTGAAAATTCCTTTTGTTGGTACTTCCCCTTCAAAGTGATTGTAAGAAAGATTCAAGTATTGCAAGAAAGATAGATTCTCAAGATATTTTGGAATTTGACCAGAGAAATTGTTCTGCGAGAGATCTAACTCTTTAATGCTTGTTAATGAACTCAAAGATTGAGGAATGGTTCCACTGAAAGAATTTCCCTGTAGCTCAACATATTCTAAGCTTGTGCAAGCACCAAGAGTAACAGGAATCTGACCAGAAAACTGGTTTCTAGCAATACCCAGTCTTACAAGACTCTTCAAGTTACCCACTCCCAGAGGAAGAGAGCCGTTGAGAAGATTATCAGACAAATCCAAGGACAGTGAAAGAGTAGTTATCTCGAGAATTTGTTGGGGCAAAGCACCGGTGAGCTTATTTCGGGGGGCAAAAAAAAACATCAAGTTCTTGCAGTTTCCTAAAGAGAAGGGTATGTTTCCTTGCAAGTTATTGGCACCAAATGACAGATAGGTCAGAAGTGTTAAATTACCTAGAGATGAAGGAATAGTACCTTGTAAAAAATTTGCATGTAGGTGCAGCAATTGCAAGTTTTTAAGCTCGCCAATTACATGAGGTATAGTGCCAGTTAATCGGTTAGCCTCCATACGAAGCGAATTTAGATTGACAAGATTTGCTATACCAGGAGGTATGGTTCCATATATTTGATTCTTCCCTAGGTTGAAGTCGATCAGTGCTGTCGAGAGGTTGGCTATAGAATGTGGCAACACTCCTCCAAATCCATTGTCAGCCAAGTAAAGGTATTGTAATTTGGTACAGTTTGTTAGAAGGTCTACAAAATCAAGATCATTTGCTGCCCCATTTCCCAAAAAGTTAGTCGCCAATCCTAGCATTGATAGATCCTTAAGGCCATTAAAATTAATTGACACTTGCCCTCTAAATTTATTCTCGGCAAGGTGAAGCACCTCAAGATTTGAAGCATTGGAAAATGAATCTGGGAGAGAACCTGTAAAATTGTTTGTATATATTACGAAATTTCTCAAGTTCGGAAGATTTTTACCTATTTCAATTGGTAGACTTCCAGTGAATCTGTTTCCATAGAGATAAATCTCAACAAGGGAAGAGATGTTATAAACTGAAGGTGGAATCGTACCAGAGAAATGATTGTCACCAACATGGAGATAAGCTAAACTTGTTAGTTGGCTTAGGGTGATTGGAATTTTTCCCCAAAGTCTATTCGTTCTAATATCAATTACCCGAAGAGCTGAAAGATTTCCAATGGAAGCTGGGAGCTGTCCTGTTAATTGATTGTCACCAACGGACAGTCCCTGAAGGTTGAACAATCGGCGGCTGATGAGCTCTTCAGGAATTTCTCCCACAAGGTTGTTTCTATGAGCAGAGAATGTGATGAGTTTTGAGCAATGAGACAAATTGGTTGGTATTCTTCCTGAAAAAGAATTATTAGCCAGTACTAGAGTTTCAAGCCTGAATAGATTACCAATTCTGTCAGGAATTTCGCCATGGAAATCATTGTCCGCAATGTTGATGTACCTAAGGAAGCTGAGATTGCCAACATAAGGTGACAAGATACCTCCTATGCTTTGGTTACGAAGATCTAACTTGGTCACCCTTTGATTCCTACGACCACAAGTCACCCCTGTCCAGTGCTGGCACAAGTTAACACAAGCACTACGGTTCCAGGAACTTGTGACTCCGAGGGGATCATGAAGCTGTGACTTTATGGCAAGTAATGAGAGACAATCTGTCTCGTTAGAAAGGGCCAGAGCTTTGGCAAGTGCGATGGATACAAGTAGAATAATAATGATACGAAGTTGCTGCATTGTTTTTGTCAATGATCTACAGAGGAATATTTGAGACATTTTATAGAGCGTGCATGGAATCTAGTTAATTAGGCAACCTCATCATTGTCTTTCTCATTTGTTTCTTGGAATAAGGCCACCTGATACATTAAACGGCAAACAAAAACGATTGACTTGATCATTTCCTAATTAATTAAATAAACAGTGCCGGTCGAGAGTAGGAGTTAATCTTAAGAATCTTTACTATCATGTACGTTCATATGCATTTTGCTCAGAAAAATGACAAAATAATTCAAAATACCATCATCTAATGATCATAATAACCTGTTAATATATATATATATATACATGAATCGATTAATGCCGGCCAACAAACGGAGTCTTTAATTTCCTAATATTAAAATTTTAAATCGTAAAGATACATGCAGAAACCTCTTCCCCTTGGCCATGTCAATCTCATGATTTTAAATTCATGTTGTTGTATCGCCACTTTGTTAAGGAAAGAGAGTACAAAGTTGGCTTATATAGATCAAGCAACTACGCGCGCGCACACACACGAGACCAAGCCCTGAAGGGAGTGATTTGAAGAAGTAGAGGATAAACTATTACGGATATGAAATTAATAGGAAAAACTATTAGAGCCGACTAAATCTCTCACGCACAAAGAAGTAAAGTCGACTAATCCTAAGTGAAAGTGTCGATGAACTCAATGCCACTATTCTTGAACAGCTTGGAGTTGGAGTTGAGCCTTCCTTTCTCACTATTATGGATATGAAATTAGTAGGAAAAATTGGATTCAATTGTCAACTCCTCCTATAAAAGGATTGACTAAGGATTCGAACCATAGCGTAGCTGACTAATCCTAAGGCAAAGGTTCGAGAAACTCAAAGCCATTATTCTTGAACAACTTAGAGTTGGAGCCGAGCCTTCGTTCCACATTATTATGGATACGAAATTAATAAGAAAAATGGGACTCCTCCTTAAAATATGATTGACAACGGATTCGAACCATAGCACATGCTTTTATAAAACCGTACGATTCTCCCGATCTAAAATCAAAGGAAATTGGTATAATGTGCCCAACCATTATCTTCGTTAAAAAACAAACAAAAAGAATCTGGTGAAATTGAAAATCCACACTATAAATATTCTGTTATCAAGCAACAAATATACGTGGCATAACCATATAATATCTGGTGAATAGAATTTAAGTAATTTGACAATATAGCTTGTTACGATATCGAAATGGATGCAGGGTAACCTTGATTAAATTATCTATTTACTTGTAGACGATGACTCCATAGCGTGGTGAAATGCCACGGCTGGCATGTTATTATCAATGTAAATTAATCTTTACATGCTCCATCAGTCTTGGTGATTTTTTCAGTTATATTAATTGGGTTTCATTTCACCGTCACATTTGATCTTTTGGGACATTCTAAATCTAGACATCTTTATCGATTATTGCACACTTATATTATAATTTTACTTGTATCGCTCAACAACCAAATAGCAGGAAGCAAGTTTTGTGATGTGTTTTGTAAATTCGTAATGATGAGGGCAAAGAAAAATAAATATAGTTTTGTGCTATTGCTTGAATATGATATCACTTGCTTGATTGCTTCGCTAAAGCCTAAGTTTTTGGGCTATTGATTAAGAACTTGGCCTTGAGGCAGCGCCTTTGAAAATTTTAAGCGCATTCGGAACATTGGCCCATTATTGATTTGAAACACTTAAAAAAAAAAAAAAAAAAAGAGAGGCTCCTCCTAAATTTTTAAAATATCAAAATCTAGCTAAAAAAAAAGCAGCCGTTTTTGGTTAGTTGCTTTATTTATTGCCTCAAAATTTAATTGCATAAATTGGTTTGATTCATTGTAGTGAATTAATTGATTTAATGCCAATGAAATTAGTTGATTGATGTCCTAATTAATTTTTTTTTAATAAAATGAACTTTTTTTTGAAGTCTCTCACAGCTAATTATTCTGCCTACTTGTTACGGTTATGGAGAAATATTTTTTAAAAAAAAAAAATAACAACAACATCATAAACTTTTACAAAGAAAACAAAATATGGTTGAAATGAAAATATAAGATTCAATTTACAAGATTTCTATAGATCTTGGATTGCGACCTCAACTCTCTTATTATACTCTTGAGAATGTTTTGAACGCGTGAAATACATCGAGGTCAAATCAGTTGTAAATGTATTGAATTAAATATTTTAATAAAATTAAATTTCAGTACTTGTTATTTATTGAATGTTTTTAGAATTATAATATTGTTTAAACTTAGTCCACCCTATATTGAAATTCTAACACCGCTACTTACCTTGAGATCACCTTCTAACCAAACTTCATATATTTTTATTTTTAAAACAATATTTATTTGATGAGCAATCTTTATTAAATAAATAATTTTGATGGTTCTTTAAAAGAGAGTGTTTTTATTTATATTTTTTATATTATTTAGTTGGAATGACAACTCAATTCCTTCTCCACTTTATGTGAGTGAGAAAAATTTTATTTCATAAACTGTGTCAATCAAATAAAATTCTTTTTTTTTCAAAGCTAAAAATGAAATATAATGAATACAGCCTCAATACAACTGCAACGAACTACCACGGCGTCGTTTTCCAATAACTGACAAAAACCGGATGTCGTTTTTCACATTTAAAAAGGGGTTCCCACGCATAATTCTAGTGGGCCCAAAAGAAACAATTAAGTGGGCCACTCTTGCTTTTTCTGATGATTGACAAATCTTAAATGAGAAGTGGATAAGCTTGCACGCCCTTTCTCCTGGAGCACTAAGACGTGCCACGTGTGTCAGAAAATTGATGCTCGGTATCTTTCACCACGTGTCCACCATCTAATGCTCAGGTCAACACGAACGTCATCAACGGCTTATTTAACGCCACGTTTCCGGCCATCGCGCAATTGACGGAGACAAGGAGTGGGGACCCGATCTTCGATGGGTCCCCTATATTATTGTACCCTTTAGAAGTTAACTTCATGAATAATTGGGTTCATAATTTTGTGGCTTTTTTTTTTAATTTTTTTTTTATACTAACAATTTTTAATCATTACAATTTATTAATGTATTTCAATATGAGATTTATTAAAAAAAAAAGATAAATAACTTAATCTTTAGTAGAAAACTATCACGATCACGAGTAATTTTTTTTAATAGGTAGAAAATATTTATTAGAATCAGTTGAATGTATTTACTAAAACAACCTAATCTTAAGCATAATAGGAGAGTGTGCGATCTTGAATTTAATCTGCTCTCATATTTCCCTTCTTGTTGCTACAAGAATCACTTTGTGAAAAGAGAGAAAAAAAAATGGTGGTCCTGACGATATTCAATTAATGATTGAAAATAATTATTGGAGGTGATTGTGATGATACATATAATTCTCTTGCATTTCGCTATCTCAAAAAAGTCATATCGTGAGGAATTAAAAAAATTGTAATCAGATATTTGCCTAATTTTATAATTTACGTTTATTTGGAATTAACAATTTTTTTTTTTGTTGGAGAACTTATATCCATTTATTCAGTTATTAAATGCATAAAAATAAAATTTTAATAGCTATAATGTGGAATCAATGATGTTAGGGTTATCATAAAGTTAGAATATAAAGTTTTTATCTAAAACTGATGTAACAAATAATATGACATTATTATATTGAAATAATTATCTAAAACTTAATAATTAGTTATTAAGTCTCGCCATATTTTATCCAATTGTAAATTTATATTGAAATGTTAGAATATAAAATTTGTATTCCAGCTAGGGGTGGGAAACGGTTCGGTTCGGTTCTGAATTGAATTGAATCATCAATATTTATAAAAATAATAATTCGAATGCAGTCTAAACCGTAATTTTCTTCATATTTTCTAATTTTTTATTTTGATTTTTTTCCATATAAATCGATCTTTTTTTTTAATTTTAAAACCAAATTGAACCATTGGATAGTTCTTTTTTCTTCATATTTTCTTTGTTTTAAAAATTTAATATCTATAATGTGGAATCAATGATGTTAGGGTTATCATAAAGTTAGAATATAAAGTTTGTAACTAAAACTGATGTAACAAATAATATGACATTATTTTATAGGAAATAATTAATTATTAAGTCTCGTCATATTTTATTCAATTGTAAATTTATATTGTGTATTTGTCTACCTTACGTTTAACTTAAGGTATGCCCTCTCACACAACTGAACAATGGGACCCACTACTCTAGAGAGAGTTGTACCTTACGTTAAACGTAAGGTAACAGCTCCCTTATATTGTAATATTATAATATAAAATTTGTATTCCAATTAGGGGTGGGAAATGGTTCAATTCGGTTCTGAATTGAATTGAACCATCAATTTTTATAAAAATAATAATCCGAATGCAGTCAAAATCATAATTTTCTTTGTATTTTCTAATTTTTTATTTTGATTTTTTTCCCATATAAATTGATCTTTTCTTTTAATTTTAAAACCAAACTGAACCATAATTTTCTCCGTATTTTCTGTTTTAAAAACCGTTGCAGTCTAAACCGTATTTTTCTTCATATTTTCTAATTTTTTCCATATAAATCAATCTTTTTTCTTTATTTTAAAACCAAACTGAACCTTTGGATCGGTTCAATTTTTTCAAGAAATTTCTTCCTCCACCCCTAATTCTAACTTTATAAGTGGATTTAACACTTTATATAAAATAAACATGTAAGATATTAAATAAATGATTGATAAATTCCTTTTTAGATATAATCGATTGGATTTAGATATTTTTTTGTGCAAAAAAAATCCTTCAATATAATCAAAATATGTCGAACTCGTCAAAGCACATGCATGCATGCATGAAACCTAGTTTTGCCACATGTCTTTTAGATCCATATTGGAGAATATGATACATTAATTATATACCAAAATATCCACGGATGTCAGTCAAAACAATCAACATGTGCCAATTGCCAAAACTTCGTGCCACACCTTCCTCTGCCGGAGGCTTGTCTTTTAACCACATTTGATGTGGAGACAAACCATTAAGGACATGCCCCAATATGGCTTCCATTTTGATAAGGCCACAATGAGTGACATCTTCAAGATTTGGAAATGCATATTAAACAACTCTTGAAGTTTTTTATAATCTTTACTGAGTTAGCTATTTATTGGGACTCACCTAAATTTTAATATATCTGCTATCAAGTTCATATATTTACTCTCAATAAATTAAGAAGAAAGTGTCTATTTTCTCTTCGAAACCTTTTTTTTTTTTTTTACACGCGTTTTTAGGGTATATTTTAAAAGAACTTATTTTCATCATTGATTGATATGTTTGTATATGTAGCTAAAGCATTTCAGTCAAAACAAGAATAAAAGTGTTCATTCTCTTATTATAAGGGTGAAACTACATTAAACGTCATATTTGTTTATACTTCTCAAAATTTTCATTACATTTATAAAATCATAGTTTATGTTGTAGTAGGGGGAGCTATGAATAGGGGTGGCAAAAATTCCCACGGGGATGGGTACCCTCGGGGATTTTCCCCATTCGGGGAGGGTATGAGGATAATTTCATATCAAATTTCTTATTCGGGGAGGGGACGGAGAAATTTTTTTACCCAATTTCTTATTCGGGGAGGGGACGGGGATGAGGTGGAATCCCCATCCCCTACCCATTTTCCCATTTTAATTTTTAATTTTATTTTAATTTTTTAAAATTACTAGTAAATAAATAATAAAATTTAAATTCTAAAATTATAAATATTGGTAAAAATAAAAAATATCAAAATATTTATATTATTAAACTTTTAGGCCTAATTAACTAATTAAAGTCCTAAATTTTTATTTAGGACATTAAAAAGACCGAGTAGATTCTATTAGCCAAACATTTTTTTATAATTTTAATATTCTTTAAATATTTTAAACTTAAATCTATTTTTTATTTATTTTTAGATGTTATAATTGCCCACAGCGAATCACAATTTTAATATCTAATCTAATTTAATCTAATATTTGCTTTTGATTTGCTCCGATTTAACTATTGTATTGTAAAGGGAATAGTCCACATTTATAAAGTGTCCACGCCACCATTGAAAAAGTTAATTTTGAATCTAAATTCGATTTTATTTGTAACAATTTTGTATTAAACTATTAATTTGTTCATGATAGTTTGTAAAAGAAGTTTGTATTCATTGTATGTTGCGTTACTTACTAATTTAATGTATGTGACTTTTGTAATAGATATTAATGTAAGATATATTTCGAACTTTACTTTTATTTGAATTTTTTATTTTAATATATGATTAACTCAAAATTGAAAAAAAATGTATTAGTTATTCGAGGATCGGGGATCCTCGGGGATCCCCTGTTATTATTCAGAGAAGGGATGAAAATTCTCTCAAGTAATTCTGACGGGGACGGGGAGGGGATGGGGACATACGTAAAATATCGGGGATGGGTACGGGGAGATCGGTCCCCTCCCCTCCCCTCCCCGTTGCCATCCCGGCCATGAACATGATTTTGGGTTGATGGGGACCATAATGGAGATCCTATAACTTGATGAGGTTAGAATCAAAAGATTGTAAATCTGAGTAGCCAAAACGTAAAATTAACGTAGAAATGAATTAAAATTTCAATTAGTACACTTGTGTATTGAATGATCGAACCTCCTGCATACGTACGGCCAGCGAGCTAATGTTCTGGTCTCCCTTTTGGCGACAATTTTCTTGAAAATTTTGCACTAGGAACTATAGAAAACGGCAAGATTCATAATTAACTTTTTTCCCCCCTTCAATACTGTCCCTAAGATGGGAGTAATAGTGGACATAAAAAAATCTCATGTGTTATGGGGACCCATTTGTAAATTGATTACTTCTCATGCCTGTGGAGCAAATCATGTTATGTGGTGCAGCAGCTCATTAATTATTTCAATGAAGGCCGCCCTTGTATAATGTTGCAGATCAATAATTCAAAATGATGCTACAAATTGTATCATTTATTGTGTATATATATAAAGTATAGACAATTTATCATTTTTTTCCTTCCAATATTTATATATAATATTACACACACACACACACATCTTTTTTTTTTTTGGGAATTCCTTCTAGATGATATATGTTGATTCAATCAGCTTACGCAATAATAATAATAATAATAATAATAATAATAATAAAATAATTTGTTACGCTTTATCTTTAGAAAAAGAATTTATTTAATTTGACATCCAAATTGGTGATATTTTGTGCCAAACTCTTATTACATAATTAATTTTAATTTTCTAATAGTAGTGAAGAAAACAAGTCAACCAACTTTGTACAAAATAAACATACCATTTTGTTTTTTCATTTGAAATCATAATATATTTGAATTTGATCGAAGTTTGAACGAGTCTGAATATAAATGTCTGAATGACATATTTATTTTTTTTCTAATATTTGAATATAAATGGCATCTTATTTATTTTTATTTTTATGATTATTTGACATTTATGTCATTATAAAAATAAATAAAGGGATTATGTTTTATAGTTTAAAAATTAATTATACTTAATAGATATTTTTTTAAAATAGTATTTACTTCTCATTTATTTCTTTTCCCATTCATAAATGTCACAAAGTACTTTCTTTATGCAAATACAAATGTTTAAAAATCAGACATAATTTACCAAATACAATCAAAAGAACTAAAAAAGTTTAATAAAATTTCAGATCTCATACATTTAACAAACAATTTCAGACTCCATATCATCTACAATTTCCTTCTCTCTTTCTCTCTTTCCTTTTTTTTCCTCATTACATCTGGAAAAAAAAAGATTTCTCTCCTTTTTTTTAATTAAATTACAATGTAATAGTCATTGATCTAAATTCAAAAAAAGGACAATTAAATTTAGAGATGACAATAGAAAGGGGAGGGGATTGACATTTTGTACCCATCTTGGGCACTCTGCTTATATCCCTCTCCCCTTGTCCCTTTTAAATAGTTTGTGAGGAGATGATGAGAATCTACAAATAATAAAAGAAGATTTCCGAGATTTCGTAATTCTCGAATGATTGATACTTTTACTTTTGGAACTTTATTTAATCATATTAAAGTAAATATAAAATTGTATCACCAACACAAAAATATTAAAATAAACTAAAATAATTAAAATTACATCTATTGAATGGAATTAATGTCATTAGAATTACAAAATAATTTATAAAATTAAGGAAAAGTTGAGTTTCAAAGTTGAACACATTCATAAAAGTCATATGGTATAAATAAAGTAATTTTCGTCAATTTTCAAGTGTTTACATTAATTTTTATTTATAATATTTTATATATATATTATGATATTTATTATTTACAGTCACATTCTTACAATTTAATGTATTTACTAAAAATTTTAAAAAACAAAATATAAATATAAATGGAGAAATTAGAGAGGGTATATGGTTCACTAAACTCTATCCTCTCTCCGAATAAGAGATTGAGCATACAATTATCTGTATTTCTTTTTCAAATAAGAAATTAAGTATATAATTAATCCTTCTTCGAATGAAAAATAGAAAAAAATAAATCTTTTCAAGAGACTCGCCCATAAAAATTTTGTCATCCTTAGTTAAATTAGACAGTTAATAAGTTATATTATTTGTAACTTACAACAACTAAAAAAAATTTACGTAATATAAAAGAATAGTAGCATGTGATAAAAGCGGAAGATCATACATAATTACACTTAAATTTATTGAAAGTTAGATTAGATGAAACTTAGCAAGACCAATTAAATTAATGATGGAAGATTGAAATGGGTGTCCAATAATATTTTTACTTTATTTTATTTTCTCGGGGAGAGTATTGAAAAAGTTTGGGTCCCAAACTTTGGGTCCTTGCATGTGTTAGTTCTTTTCAGTCAGTCACAGGTAAAAAGTAGGAGGTGGTAGAGATTGGTTGCAATTTTTTTTTTTTCACATAATTTATTATTTTCTGTTGGCGGTGGGGGCTTAACATTAATTCCGGATAAAAGGTTGATTGATTGAAAATTAATAAAAAAATTGTTCCGAAGAAAAATTAATCATCCCATCCCATATCTGCCCATGTTTTTCAACAGTCAACACTCATCTAATTTCCAACGGCACCCCACCCTACAATGAATTTTATAATTTTATTATTACTTATCATTATAACATTTAATGTTCAAATAATGCTCAATCCTTTTAACTTTTTTTTTAAGAAAAAAAAGGAATAAAAATTTCATAAAATCAATGAAATATCTATCGAGATTTATTCAGAAATCTACATCTATTAAAATTGAAATCTTTAACTTCACATTTGGGGAGATATATCTTCTTCGATTAATATCATAATGGCTTCAATGGATAGATTTTTGTACCTATTGTTTCTTCGTTTAAAAACAACACATCCTTATATTGAAAAACACTTTCTACACATATATTGTTTGGGAGAAATACGTCGACGAGACCAGGCATGGTGAGCAGATATCTGATGGCAGAGTTCTGCGAACCGGTATGTCCCGTAAAAGCCTGGTGCGCGGGGGAACAAGAGCAGAAATATCCTGCTCATCCACGAGGCCAATTTCCTGTAAGGAGCATAAGGCCATTCCGGCTAGAGGTCGAGAGGCGAGGAGACCCGGTCGACGGCAGTTGGCAAGACGGGCTCCCCAGCCCGAGAATCTAGGTACGACAGCCACGCTTTTCCCAGAACCGTGGCGTAACACGCAAGATCTCACAGAACTACGACAGCCACGCTTTCTCCAGAACCGTGGCGTAACACGCAAGATCTCACAGAACTACGACAGCCACGCTTTCCCCAGAACCGTGGCGTAACACGCAAGATCTCACAGAACCACGACAGCCACGCTTTCCCCAGAACCGTGGCGTAACACGCAAGATCCCGCGTTTGCCCATAACGCAGCAGTCAGAGTCCCATACTGTCTCGAAAAAAGCGGAAGACTCGAATTCGGGGGAAGCCTATAAAAAGGTAGCCAACGAAGGTAAAAGGGTTAGCATTTTTGAGATAAAAGAGAAAAGAACTTCAAAAGGAGAAAAAACCACAAAAAAGCCATAAGATCTGTGGCGAGCGTTCCCGGAACCTTCATATCTGACTTGAGCATCGGAGGGTTTGTGCCGGGAAAACAACCGGCGTACCCTGACTTGTCTGTGTGCGCAGAAACCTCTGGAGAAGAAGCCTCGCGAGAAGACCTTCTGGTCGTGAAGAAGTTGATCGGGCAGAAATCCTGGTCATATAACGAGGAGAACCGGAATCCCGCATCAACAATTCCAACCCCAGTGGTTCGAGTGACAGTTGATAACATAAATGTTGGTGACAGAATCTGGTCGGTCCAAGCGCGAGCAGTTTTCCGCATCAACATATATTATCACAACTTTGAACACAAGTTGTCTACTTTGTATTGCCGACGACGTGTGAGATTGTCACATTGCATAGTCATCGTGCTGATTATAGTAAAATATTAGCAACATTATGTTATGTGTTTCGTTACTGTCTTAATTACGAGGTATTTTGGGGAGGGCCCCAACTATGGGAGGCACCTTTAAGCCCGTATCATAATCTAGACTAGAAGTCTCCGCTCGAACCGGGAGGTACAGGTTTTCCCAACAAAGACGACTTCCCTGCAACTCGAACTGGAGATCAAACTCAATCAAGTCACTTAAGGGGACTCCATTGTCAGTGAAGCCAACACTTTGTTGGTTGTTATTGTTTAAATTAAGAAACCCCCCATTTTAATATTACAAATTTCCCTTGCTCTACGTGCATGGATTATTTAAAATGATAGCTACATTAATGGTCCATTTGGATAACTATCACGGGTAAATTAAAAAGTAATCGTCAATTCGCACAAATTAAAAGAGAAAGATAAGAGAGAACAATGTCAATTTCTTGTTACTTGAGTTTCAAAATTGATCAAATCTCACGCTAACATATTTTTTTTTTTAATTTGTTAAAGATAAGAGTGATGGTTAAACTAAATTAGATGATCACGATGAATATTACAATGCTTTCGAAGTAAGAATATTTTATAATTCATGTGATAAAAGATTATTATCTAGACTTGGGATCATGACGAATATTGAGATTAAGTAATATAAAGAAGAACATTTATTTTGTTACTTGTTATGTCTCTATACGTATAAATTAATTATATAATCTATTAAATGATAAGATATTTTTATGTGGTCGGAAAGATTTTGATATTAAAATTGTACTCGTATCAAAGTTATTATAAATTAAGATTAGATTATGTAATAAAGCTTAAAAAAAGATTAAATATCTTAAAAATAGTTTAATCACAAATGAAGATGAAATTCTACATGAGCTTTAACACTAAACCGTTTTAGATTAATACTATCGTTAATGTTGTAATTATTTATGTTTATTCTAATTTTCTTCAACGATAATGTTGGAAATGTAAAATCATAATTTTTACTTCTTAGGTCGTTTTTTTTTTCAATACCTTATTACATACATATATCTAGCGTGTAATATGTCTGTCGAAACTTAAAAGGTAGGTAGGATTTTTAAATTAATAGGTCACATTTATCATTCAATAATAAGTTAATTTCAATGATAAAATTATACATGACATCATTAGGAAAGCAAAGCGAAACCCATTCGGGAACTACAAGTGTCATTCTCCTAACATTCCTCTTATTTATTAATTGTTATTTTTATTTTTATTTTTTTAAAAGTAAATCCTGATGAGATTATTGTGTTAGCTAAAATAGTTACAAATCAAACGGATTTATATCACTGTAAATTTCAAACACATTTAATTCATATTATTTTTATTAATAACAATGTTATTCTTGCAAATTTGTGAAATCATTATAAGAGATGAATGACGAGATTAGTACTATATGAAATTACCCGATCTGCAAAATTAAGGGATTTTCATAGTAAAAAAATTGTTCTTACCATAATAGATATTAGATAAGACTATAATAGTATAATATGTCACATTTCATTTTTAACGTACACCTAAGGAATTATTATTGCTTATTATCATTATTCTACCAAAGAATTGCCTAACCTAATTTAGTTGTGTGTTAATAGATAAATGAATGTCTTAATTTTTTAAATTATCTACTTACGATGAGTTATTCACTTGTGATCGATAGATAAGATTGTTAGATTAAAAAAATAATTCAATTAATCTAATATCAATAAGTTTCTTTTAATAATCATATATAATTTAAATTATTTTTCTCATTTTTTAAATATTGAAATACTTTATAAATGTATCCTGTAAGGTTTGTGCAAGAAATATCTCAATAAAACCATTTTTCTTATAGCACTTGAAATATTATCTATTACAATAAAGAATTTAAAAAACAAAAAGCATTTGACAATGAATAATGATATACTTATAAAGGAAGGGCAAAAATGAAAATTTGTATCTTATGTAGTGCATGATGTGTCATTTATTCATTTGTATTGAAAAATTATTTTATTAATAATGATATACAAATCAAATATTTTTACCAAACACATGATAGTAATTGATTTTTTTAATTTTATTTAAAATGATAATTTTTTAACTCTTATCTTGTCCTACACTCAAAAGCCACTCAATCAAGCATCATGGAGATAATTGTTAATATATAATTCGGTTTACAAATCTTATATTTCAAAGAAGAGTTTCGATATGTTAGGACCGCTATAAAATAAAACACTCTTTTATAATTATACAATTAAAATTATAATATATTTATTATTATTTATTATTTTACATGTATACTTATAATTTGTATTTTACATTGGAGCGGCTTAACCATGGGCTCTAAATAAACGTATCATGATTTGCCGACAATACCAATTATACCCCCATCCTAATCCCACAAATTCCTTCCAATCATCTATTTATCTCTATTTTATTTTGCATCTTTTTCAAGTGACACTCACTTCCTGTAAAAGCGCGTGAGACGACAGAATCTCTCTCTTAAAAATCGATTAGTATCTAAATAAAGAATAAAAAAATGATTAGCAAAATCCAATAATTTATAGTTATATAAAAAATAAAAAAAGTAGCAAAATTCATTGCAAGATAAGCTGCGGAGACACGGGAGGGAAAAAGAAAAAGAAAAAAGAAAAATAAAAAAAAGTCAAATGAAGTCGGAATGAAATTGAAATTCACTCAAATGAAATGAAAATGAAAAAACTTATTTATTTAATTTTTATTTTAATTTTTTAAATTATTCTTTTTCTTATTAAATTCACGCGTCCTTCTCTCTCTCGTCACGAAATCCGTGTGTCGTAGTCTTCGTCGTCACAGACACACTTTTTAGAAAGAGAGAAAAAGAAACTCACAATTACAATTATTTAATCAAAAAAATAATTTTTTAATAATTATTGATTTTCTTCCTTCTTACAGAGCCATTCAAAGAAAGAGAGAGAAAGCGCCTGCTGTGTCTCTGTCTCTTCGCCATTTCCGTCAAAAGCGTACAAGGTAATCTGGTTTCTCTATATAGTCACTCAGTTTTAGCTCTGTTGTGCTTGTTTCAGTTTATTTTACTTTTTCTTTTGGTGTGTTTGTTTACTCATTTTTATTTTTTGGGCAGATTCTGGTGGTTTGATCTGTGGTGTCATCTGGGTTTTGGTTGAATTGAAGTGGGTTAGTTTTAGAATCGAGTTTTATTTATAAGCTTTTGAAGTGCTTGCTTTTAGTGTTTTTCTTTTCATTGGCATTATATATTTTTAGTGTTTTAAAAGAGTGAAAATTTTTGAGAGCTGAAAAAAAAAATGGGTGGTGATAGTGATGAGGGTAATGGTGGTAATACTGATATGATGCAAAGAATTCAGTCTTCGTTTGGTACTTCGTCGTCTTCAATTCCAAAACAGCAAACTTTACTGTCTGCAAACCAACTTGATTTGCCTCAATTGAACCAAAATCAACTACGTGCTCGCCACTTTTCACAGTTTGCAACTAATTTTGGTGGTGATAGTAGCAAAAGAGTTGGTATACCACCTTCACACCCTAATCAAATCCCACCCATTTCACCGTATTCATCGATCCCTGTGTCTAGGCCGGGTAACCAGCAAATGGGTTCGCAGAATTACAGCCCGGGGCCTACCCATTCCCGATCTTTGTCTCAACCATCTTTGTTTTTTTCACTCGATTCTTTGCCTCCGTTAAGCCCGTCTCCGTTTAGAGATTCGCCTAGCACTTCAATGTCGGATCAAGTATCCACTGATGTATCAATGGAGGATAGAGATGGGAATTCTCATTCGTTATTGCCTCCTTCTCCTTTTAATCGGGGTAATGCTTCACGGATTGGTGAGAGTTTGCCACCACGAAATAAGCATAGAAGGTCTAACAGTGACATACCATTTGGGTTTTCAACGGTAATGCAATCATCGTCCCCGCTTATTTCTCCAAGGTTTGCTGGTGGTTTGGACAAAGCTGTTTCTGGGAGGGAGAATCCTGGGGTGGCTAAGCCAGCTCAGTTAGTTAAGAAGGAATCTAGCTGGGAGAGAGGTGGTGAAAGCAATGGTGAAGGGATGGGTGAGAGGAAATCTGAAGGGGAAGTGGTAGATGATTTGTTTTCTGCATACATGAATTTGGAGAATATTGATGCATTGAATTCCTCGGGGACCGATGACAAAAATGGTAATGAGAATCGTGAGGATTTGGACAGTAGAGCTAGTGGGACAAAGACCAATGGAGGTGATAGCAGTGATAATGAAGCTGAAAGCAGTGTGAATGAAAGTGGGAACAGCTTGCAGAGAGCAGGAATGAATTCTTCAGCAGAAAAGAGAGAAGGCATTAAAAGGACTGCCGGGGGAGATGTTGCTTCTACGACTAGACATTATAGAAGTGTTTCTATGGATAGTTTCATGGGAAAGTTGAACTTTGGTGATGAATCACCTAAACTGCCACCTTCACCAGGAACTCGTCCAGGACAACTCTCACCTAGCAATTCAATTGATGCCAACTCACCTGCCTTTAGCTTAGAGTTTGGGAATGGCGAGTTTAGTGGGGCAGAACTGAAGAAGATAATGGCTAATGAAAAGCTTGCCGAAATTGCATTAACTGATCCAAAGCGTGCAAAGAGGTATTGTTATTCTTCTATTCATCACCCATTCATTATAATTGGAAGACCATCCTTGCATATATCATCTGCTTTTGTTGCTGGTGCATTCCAGGATTTTGGCAAATCGTCAGTCAGCTGCTCGTTCCAAAGAGAGGAAGATGCGTTATATTTCCGAGCTGGAGCACAAGGTTCAAACACTACAGACAGAAGCCACCACATTGTCTGCCCAGCTTACGCTTTTACAGGTAAAGGACTTCTCATGCTCAGAGATTTTGGCCACTGCTACCTTCTTTTTCTGTTTCTCAAAATTCTTCTGTTTTTCCTTCTCTATAATTTAACCAGAGAGATTCAGTTGGGCTCACAAACCAGAATAATGAATTGAAGTTTCGACTTCAAGCCATGGAGCAACAGGCACAGCTTCGAGATGGTATTATTTTATGACTCATATATTTCTGTTGCATTTAGTGGAAGCTTCACACTGTTTATATGTTTTGACTTGTGTGAGGAAAGCAGTCTTTGACTTGTATGTATGCAGCTTTATGTTCTTTCGTTTTATTTTTAGTGTATATTTTTCAAATTCATGGTAATAAACACATCCACCTGTCTCTTCTGCATAAACTCCAGCTTTCATAGTGCATATTTGGGGCTTCCTTGTTTTATGATGACTCAGGAGAATACTAATCTCTCTTAATTCCAGTGTCTCATGCTTCTTCCCTATATGCTGTGCTTTGACTGTAGGGAGTCAAAGTTGTTTTTTTCTGTCTTTTAGTTATTTTTCTAGATGAGTTGTTTAAACAATTTTGGGAATTATGCATCAAATTGCAAATAATAACCATTGGTTCTTCTAGATTCTCAGATTCTTGTCTTCATTAATGTTAATTGTCTTGAAGTTTGCTCATTAAATTTGAATGTTCATGTGTCCATCTGGTGCTTATTTTCTGTATCATAAAATCCTAAAATGAGAATTATTTTATCACTGCTGCGCACTAAGAGTGAATGCTTGAGTGATCATACCATATCTACATTTGGTGTGTAATATGTCCTCCTAAATGTCACCAAGACTTTGACATGCTTTGGGTAACAAATAGATACTGTTATTTGCTTCAGCAGAACAATAAGGAAATGCATTTAGTCTCCTGTTCTTACTCTTTGATAGTTGTTTTTAGCTACTGTGGTAGAAGCATCTGAGACATTAACCTTGTTCTAGGATAACTTGTTTTCTTTTTAGCATAATATTATTAGTGTTTCTTGAGCCTTATTCTATTCATTTTTAAGCCATGAAAATGCCTTCCTACATTCTCTTTTTCCCATGAATTAGAAGTGGATTGTCAAGAGTATTTAAAGCTGTGCTTTTTAGTTGTCAATTGTTATATGCTTTTTCTGGCCAAGTTTTCTCATCAAGTATTCGGAGTCTCGTACATGGTAAATGACTGAGCCTGCTTAACTTGTTTCAGAAAAAGTGCATATGCTTCATTGGTTGTTCATTTAGCTCCTATTAAATTATTGTTGATCATACAGCCTGTATGTGCATTTCATCTTAATTGTTCTCTAATATAGTATAGTGTATTCTTCTCTGGATTCTGTTGGTTTTGCGGTTGATTTGCTGGGGAGGGCAGATAGAGAATGAAGTTCTTCCATAGATTGTTCACTTTTTCATACACTCCTTCATTTTTCAATCTTTTCATGTATCCTCTACTCAGTAATTCTGAACTTGCAGTATGAATCTGTACTTGATCTCAGTAGTTCTGAATATGTGCATTTAATCTTGATATTTTTTTATTTCTGTTGCTGCATTTATCAGCCACACATGTAACATTTCTCACTGCCTTCAGAAAGATTTTAAGAATACATGTTTCTAACTGTTCAATTATGACAGCTCTAAATGAAGCATTAACTGCGGAGGTACGACGGCTGAAAGTTGCTACTCAAGAGATGGCTAGTGAATCTGACCCTTCCAAGGGCATGGCCAATCAGCAGCTTCCCATGAACTCCCAGATGTTTCAGGTGCATCAACAGCAGCCTTCCCAACTCAACATCCATCAGTTGCAACATCAGCATCAGCAATCTCATTCCCAAGTCAACTTTCAGCAGCAGCAGCAGAACTGTGGCACGGCCACAAAACCTGAGTCGAATCAATAGGTCATGAAGATGGAAAGGTCTTCTCTCCCTGTTTACATATCTTACGAATCTTCTCTACATTCATGTTCGGTATTAGTTTCTCCAGTGCATTCATTCATTACTTTTGCTTGCATCTCCACCAACAAGTCCATGAGGGCATGGTGATTACAAGTTCAATCTGCATTTCATATCCATCTCGGATTGTGCTATTAAGTCGAATACAAACAATAATATTTATATTATCATGATTATATGGTTTATTTATATCAGGTAGATATGTAGACATTATTTGGACATATTTTGTCTTTGCCATGACATTAGAAGAGTTGAACTTAAAACTCTTCCAACTCTTGTTTATTTAAACTAAAGAATGAGTCCTTTTCTTCAAGTGTTTGTGTTCTGTAATTTTTTACCCTCCTGGCGGGCTGGCAAGTTGCAGCCGATGCTATTGCACTTTTTCTATAACCGTAACAATGGAAATGCACTCCAGAATGTTTCGGCGTGGCAGATATTCTTTACCGTTGGGATAAGCTGCCATGATATTGCAAAGTTAACGGGATGATTGTTCTGGTAATGTGTGATAAACATCATTTTGTTGCAATCTTCTTGTAATGAGCAAAGTTGACACATTGATAAACCATGCTCTCTGTTGACCTTGTCGCCTCTTGGCTGGTAACCCGTCTGAAACAACTTTCATCTCAATAGACTACGAAACATTTCTAATGTGAATTAGATAAGGCTTAAAAAATCTGAAAATGAAGTGGATCCAGTTTTTTTCTCGAGAGGGGGAGAAATGAGATTATGTAGCTTTTCAAATTTACATTTGTCAAATAATTTTTTTAAAAAAATTACATTCATCAAACTTTCTCCTTTGCACATTGAATTACAATCAACTCAACTAACGAATTAGGTGAGTTGGTGAGACCATGGCTACTTACGTTTCTCTGAAAATTGTTACTATGTTTATTTTAAATACACATCTATTCAAACCTTTGAAATAACTTGCAATGAGTTTTCAAGGAGTGTATGAATTTTATTTAAAAGAGTATGGTAATCATTTTGTGGTAGATCGAAGCAAAGGATTCTTGTGTTGCAATAAACCTTGGCTTATTTTAAAACGCCATTTATAAGCACTTTAAATTAAAGCTTCGAAAGAGTTACCCAAGTGGAAAATCACTAATACCTTAATTTGTTTTTTACTGTAGTATTGCTCCTCACAACTGGATTTCCTATGACATCTCATTTTAAGATAATAAAAAAAAATCAAGGAGAACCATTTTGATTTTGTCGAAACTTCATGAAGCGATCAATAAATTCTAATAATACATTTTTTTTATTAACCAACCATTTTACCGTTAAGAAAGTTAGAATATGTTAAAATATATATGATAACAGTCTAATTTGCTTATGGATACATAAAATAATTTGCTTATGGATACATAAAATAATAACTTTAGCCTATGAACAATGAAAATGACAAAAACAATAAATTATCGTATTGTCTTCTCAATTCAAAAATACAAATACCATCCATACCCCAAAAAAAATAGTCGCTAAAATGAAATAATAAATACTTTTGTGTGAATAATCACCAAAATAATCTCCACAATTAATTTTCTCTCATCTTTTCCAAGTGGCGGGTTAAATTAAAAGTTAGATAGTATGAAGACATTTTCAAAAATTTTTGGTGGTTACATGGACTTTCAACAAATTTGAAAATGATGCATAGATAATTTTTCCTTAATTAATTTAACTCAAATTATTAAATTAATAAAATTATCCATGTAACATCAGCAATTGTTAACGATGTGAAAAACAAAATGATTTGATGATATAAAATAAAAAAATCAAGTGGTACAAAGACATTATCAGAATTCATTGATAGGTTCATAACAAATTTGAGGTGGCCCATAGATTCCCCAACAAGGTCAAGAAGGAAGGTGAAAATTGAAAAAAAATAATAATATAGTGCTATTGGCACCCCTCTAAACTCCTTATAAAACCCCTATTGTATAAATATCCCATTGAAAATATTTGAAATTACCCTACTTCTAAAAACACCATTTTAATTCCACAAATAACCCTATATTCTAATTTGTCAACAAAACCCAATAACCTCGGATTACACTTTGTGGAATTTTCACTAACTTAATTTCAAACTTTCATGCACGTTGTTAATGAGAATTATTTTCAAATATATCCATTAGTTTCTAAGAGTTTTCAAAATAATAATCAACGTGAAAAAGAGAAAGTGCTTATAATATCAACTAATATACTATTACAATTACATTAAAACTTAAAATCAAACTATTAACCTATTTCTCTTTTGAGAGTTTTCAAAATATTGGGCACCAGTAATTAACAACTCCATTTTATGATAGAAGGATGATACGAGTTTAATTCTTTTTTTTTTTAAATTGTAAATTTCTAAAAGACGGTTGTATAAGAATTTTAGAGGGTGCCACTAGCTCGATTCAAATAAAAATTACATCAAATTATTTTAGGTATCTATTAATGATTTAATTTGCAAAGAAGGGAGTAATGATTTAAAATTGTTGTAAGAATCTAAGAAAGCCGACCGCCTCATCAAAGAGTCAGGATGGCCGAGTGGTCTAAGGCGCCAGACTCAAGTTCTGGTCTTCGAAAGAGGGCGTGGGTTCAAATCCCACTTCTGACAATATAATTTTTTTTTCATTTATTCATTTTTTTTACAACGTTACGACTAAACGACGTCATTTTCATTAAACGGCAAGTCGTTTCAGTCGTCCTGTTTAACGGAATAAAAAATATCTAAACCGCAGACCAATGTTTCCAAACCTGCTATAAACCCTACAGATAACCCTCATTGCCACTCGCATCACTGAGTTCTTAACCTGAGTTAAAATGGCCGAGTCCGCAGCCGAACTCAGTGAGTCCCGGGTTCTTCCGGCGGACTCACCGCCACCACAACCGAATTCAACCGGAGTTCCGGTTCATAATCTAATGCCAGAGGAGCTCGTGGCCAAAGCCATAGCTCCAGTTAAGAAACAGTTCCTTCGTCCTCCGCCGACAAGAGCCAATCAAAACGACACCGTTAAATATACCAACGAGAGGTCATCTCAGCAGCACTCGTCGACCTTAGTCAAGGAAAAGAAATCAAAACGGCAACTCAAACGTGAACGTCATCAGGTTATTTTCTTTCCCTGTCTCGAAAGACAAGTTTTTTTATTTTTTTGGGCTTAAAGATGCAATTTTTTTTTTCCAAACCTATCTGAATCGTCCGTTGCAATGAGTCACAGAAAATGAATTGTTGAGATTTCATCATTGTTGGAAATGTTGGTAACTAAATGTTTTTAAGTATAAGCTGGTGTTTAATTTTTTAAGGAAGAGCTTTATTTGTTGTTAAATTTGCAGGAAAAAAAATCTGCTAGTCATCTTTGTCCTGAAGTAGCTAAGAGTGGAGATGTTAGTTCGTGCCCTTATAAAGATAAGTGCCGATTCAGCCATGACTTAGATGGCTTCAAGGCTCAGGTATCAAGGCACCCAATTGAGTTTTTTGCTTTTCTAATATATTATGTTTGTTCAGTAGAGTGATGATGGTTTATTTGTTTAATACATGTAGAAACCGGATGATCTAGAAGGTGAATGCCCGTTTTTGAGTTCTGAAGGGCCGTGTCCTTATGGTTTGGCCTGCAGATTTTCGGGTACTCATAGAGATGTTGTTGATGTTGCTGGTTCTACAAACACGCTGCGGAAAAGCTCTGAGGTGAATGGTTTGAACAAAGATGTGCAGAAACTTTTGTGGAAGAATAAAATGAAATTCCCAAAAGCTGATGCCAAACTCAAATCTCTTGGGCTTCTGGTATGGAATTGTATCTCTCTTTTATTTGTGTTTTGTCTTCATCTCAATCTCATTCTATTAATAGTTTAATACAGTTTCTCTGGTATTACTGTCTATTGTATCATTTTGATTCATCGTTTAATTCTGTTGGTCATGTTGGTGCTGTACTGTGATTTTGCAGGGTCCGGCCAAGTCAAAAATGAAAGTGATGGAAGATAAAGAGCAAGAAGGTGTAGTTGATTCTAATAATTCTCATGCTACCAACGGAAATGGTTGCATGAAAGGAACTGGTGACTCAGTGGATGAATCTGAATGCTCACCCTGTGTTCCAGAAGAGAATAATATTATCAATGATAGGCCATTGAAGAAAGCAAAATCTGAAAATGTTGAAAATTGTTGCTCTGTTGAAGGGGACAATGGTTGGTTTCACTTGTATTAGTCTGAAGTATAATCAGTGTTAGTGCCTAGTTGTCATACATCAAGTTGTTTCTAACTTGTTTCAAATTATTGAGGCAGGTGTGAGTGTATTGGAGGAAGATACTAGGAATAACACTGCAGATACTCAACCAGCAGCTAAAATTGATGATATACTCCCTGAAACTGATGGAAGTTTAAAAACACATTCTCGTGAAAAGAAGCTTATTGATTTTAGAGAAAAGCTTTATCTTGCACCTCTGACCACTGTTGGGAATCTTCCTTTCCGAAGGGTTTGCAAAGTACTGGGAGCAGATGTAACATGCGGTGAAATGGCAATGTGTACAAATCTTTTGCAGGTCCATGTGCTGCTTTTGTCAATTGAGTTACATAAATTATGACAGTCAATGGTGCAGGAGATGTTGTTCCTTTCTGTGATCTTAATGAGTGTGCGGCATCTTAAACACAAACCATTGTTCATACTCTGAAATTAAGATATATTTCTCTACATGGTTTAAATTTGTTCTTCAGCTAGCAGTAAACAGCACATATTTTTATATCTGCTTAAAATAATCTGGGCTTATACATGTTCTCTGTATTTAATATGCCATATATGCAAGGTATTTAAGCATGATGCGTTGTCCCAGTATCTGTAATCTGTAATTTTCAATTTTTAGTTTTGGAACTGGATTCATATGATCTTTTCCCTTCTTTTTCTTTCCTCTATGGAGATGTTATCACTGGTTTTGTGCTCTTTTTTTTTTTAATAGGTAAACTTAACATTCTTTATATTTGGTGCTGCTTTTATGACTTTCCATGTCTCATTTCCTGACTATCATATTGTTCTGGGAATAGGGACAAGCTTCAGAATGGGCTCTGCTGAGACGACATTCATCAGAAGATTTGTTTGGTGTACAGATATGTGGGGCATACCCAGACACTCTGGCACGCACAGTTGAACTTATTGATCAGCAATGCACAGTGGACTTCATTGATATTAACATGGGCTGTCCAATTGACATTGTTGTTAACAAGGGTGCTGGGTCTTGTCTTCTTACAAAGCCAATGCGGATGAAAGGCATTATTGAAGCTACTTCTGGTACAGTGGACAAACCTATAACTATTAAGGTACGTGGAAAAACTTTTATTTGACCTTCTATGCAGATAAAGGTGCGCTTCACTCTGCTGCTTAGCATTTTTTTAATGGGAAGATATTTGAATACTTTGTGGTGGTTTTGGATTATTATGTGCCTGTGATAGTCAATTAATTCTTCTGCATCTGCAGAATACCTTATCCTCTGCTTTCACTTTTTCTCTTTCCCCGACATCATGCCACAATAGGAAGATGCATAATGTCACAATCCTGTTTTACACTAGGTGCGAACTGGCTATTTTGAAGGAAAAAACCGCATTGATTCTTTAATAGCAGATATAGGCACTTGGGGAGCCAGTGCGGTGACAGTACATGGTCGGACACGTCAGCAACGCTATAGCAAGCTTGCTGATTGGGACTACATATACCAATGTGCAAGAAAGGCCTCTGATGATCTGCAAGTTCTTGGAAATGGTGATATTTATTCATATTTAGACTGGAACAAGCATAAATCTGACTGCCCTGAGCTCGCTTCCTGTATGATTGCTCGAGGAGCCCTAATTAAGGTGTGTATATTTGATTTGTATTTGACCATCTATTTTCCAGTATGAGTTAATATTATTAACAAACTTCTCAGTTGTTGAAATGTATGTCCTTGCATGCTTATACACTTATTCTATTGAAGTCAAGATGTTTGTGAATAATTTGTATTGTGCCTGGCAGCCTTGGATATTCACTGAAATAAAGGAGCAGAGGCACTGGGACATCACTTCTGGCGAACGTTTAAATATTATGAAGGATTTTGCACGGTTTGGCCTTGAACATTGGGGATCTGACAAGAAAGGTATGTGATAGTTCATTTCTAAAAATTAAAGTTACAGATGAACTGCAAATATTTTGCATATCAATGCTTTTTAGTTTTATTTACGTGGTTAATACTTGTGGAAACTCTCAGTAGTAGTTGCCTTGTGAATGAAAAGAGTCTTCTCATTCTTACCTAAACTTGTCTTTATTGTTTCATAATTGTGGTGGTGCTATTAATATTTTCGTTTGAACTTTTCACTAATTTATAGCAACTCAGAAGTTAGTTCATTTACTTTATTTTTAACTATTCAATACAGTTTAAAGCTGTCTGAAATGTTTTGGACTTGTGTTATTGTCTAAAATGTGATTTTTCATGGGTTCTTAATTTGCGTCTCCTTGCAGGAGTGGAAACAACTAGGCATTTCTTATTGGAATGGCTTAGCTACACTTGCAGATACATACCTGTTGGCCTTTTAGATGTCATCCCACAAAGACTGAACTGGCGTCCACCTGCCTACTCTGGTCGTGACGACCTTGAGACACTGATGGCCTCTGATTCTGCAGCTGACTGGGTATGCTATTGTTTTCTATTCCAATACGGCTCATATTATTACCAATACTTAGGTGGAAAACAATATAGTTGTATTAAATTTCTTCTTTTCTGCAGATTCGAATATCTGAGATGTTGCTTGGCAAGGTGCCTGATGGTTTCACATTTGCACCGAAGCACAAATCCAATGCATATGACCGAGCAGAAAATGGCTAAGTTTTTTGTGCTGTTCATCCTTTGCTCATGGATGAATTTTGATTGTGGGTTTGGCAGAATAAAAATGCTGTTAAGATCCATTTCGTATTTCAGTTCAAGTCAATTCTGTATGCTGGATCCCGGTGATGACACACTAATTGGGCAATTTTGATCACAATTTGTTATTGAGGAAATCAAAACATCGATTATTTTCATTGCTAATAATGTTAAAGAGGGGAAGCGGGGTTGCCACTTGTCATTTTCGATTAGTTTTGTGGCTATTGACTTAATTGAAGTGTACAATTTCATATCTTTGAAGAAATGAAATTTTTTTGCAGATACGGTTCAAGTATCTGATCTAGTGTACTTGGCCACTTCCTGAACTGGGACTTCGCGAAACTTATCCATTTTTCACTCTCTCCCCCATATCTCGCAATAGACGCAGTTCTGCTACCACTGTCATATTTTTCTTAATATTTTCAAAAATTTTGCTTACTTTTCTCAACTTTTGCTCTCTATATTCTAAGTTGAGGAATAAATATGTAAAAGATTGTTGAATGATAACATAAACTTGCCACGATTGTAATATGCTATAATTGTATTAAAAAAATATTGTAATAGTTGTAAGATATTTTCATACAATTCCATATAATCAAATTGCTCAATAAATTCACAGGAAATTGCTCAATAAATTCACAGGTTACTACCGCCTGGAACCAAAAGAGAACTAAAAGGCCCAAATATTTGAAAGGAACTTGGCAGAAACACAAATTTTACTTTGATTTATAACCTTAATCATGTATTCAAAATTACAACATGCTCCAATCAAAATTGATTTGCAGTGAACAAACTGCTTCTTTCTCCTTTAAACAATATGCAACAATTTCTGAAAAAACACTAATCGACTACATAGAGGCTCCAGCATACAACACTGGTCTTTCGTATAAATAAAGATGATCTCTCCCTTCTGCACAAATCACCTTCAAAGATGGTAAGGTGACAGGCTGTTTTCTTTCTCCTTTAAACAATGGCACTGCCTCTTTCTTCTCCCATTTGCATATACAAGTGTCTAGATTGCTATTTCCTCGAAAGTTTCTTCTCTCTTCCTTCTTCATCCAATAGACTTGTAGCATAAAAAATGAACTTGATTCGATGTTAAAGCGACGCTTTCCAGCATTACAAAGCAACTTACTGTCTCCAGGTGGACTACAAATACAATGATGCTGCAAACACAATGTCTCTTTTAATCTTGGAAACAGCCTCTTCAAATTTTGCTTCGAGCTCAGTTTCCCCAATGGACTTTGCCGCTAGTATAAGTTGTTGAAGAACTTCCTCAAGTCTCCTAATTGCCCTGATCAAGCTACCCTCAAAGACCGGCGTAATTTCCATGATCTCATAAAATTTGGATCCTTTTGCCCAAGCATAAACAGCCTCCATGATATCAGGCCGAAATGAATTCACAAAACCCTCCACATCGATTTGAACCTGAAGTAATAAAAGAAAACAGGAAACACATACTATCAGCCACTGAAAGATGAATTAGGTATGTCCATCTTTATTGAAACACAAAAGTCGAATCCACTTGTGCAGGAACTCCCATAATATGCCAAACTTTGCCTACATGAATATCAAGATATAAATAGCTGTACTTTTCAATCATTACCAATAAGTTTACAGATACATCAAATCTAAAGTCTCCGACAACTTTTCAGTGCCTTTTTGCAGCAAAGAAGGTTGAACTATGGGTACTTTCTAATTTCTTTTATGCAACTTTGAGAACTGAACAAAGAAATCATGATTTGTGGAATCAACATTCTCCAACCATGAGAAGTAATGCCGACAGTTGTGGCTACCTATACCAAAATAAGTTTCCACTCTTTTAGTGCAACATTTAATCAGTTGTACTAAAGATACGCTTGCGAATTTAGATTGAGGTACTGAGACTTTTACCCCACGAGCTGTAAGAATGGAATCACTTCTTGTTAAGTATAAATAGATGAGTGGGCGGTAAACATTGGTTACAAAGTAAAAGTGAGTGTTGACCCAACACTCGCTGCTGTAATTTCAAAATTAACAAGAGCACAAGTACACACATGCCCTAAGTTTGTGATAATGCACTATGGTACTACAATAATTTAAATTTAAAATTGGTATACAAGCAACTATGATAACATAAGAATGATCATTGTCATGCTTTATATCATGCTAAAAGATAGTTTTGACCAATCCGTCTTACCAGTCCAATTTGCATTAGATATCCAAAAGGACAACTGTGAGTGCAATATTTTTTATCAAAACAAATGACAACAATAATATGCCTAAAATCCAAAGAAGCAATTTGTGAACATGAAAGATTAGATAAAAAGCTACCAGCAATAAGTTCCATAAGTACCTTGCACTCCAACTGAACTTTGGCAACTCTCCTAGCTGTATCCTGCAATTGCGTAAATAGCAATTCAAGTTCTTCCCTGGGCTTTGAAGCATCTTGGAGCTTCTCTTGCCACACAAAACAAGAGAGAAGAGACACCATTTCTTCTACCTTTACATCTTTCAGAACTCCATTGAATATGAGCTCTGTTAGGGTGAGCTCCTCAGCACTACTGATCTCACAAGCAACTTTTCCTTTCAATTCTACAACATCATCACTTGTAGCATATCTGGAACAAGATTCACATCATCACTAGGTACTTCTAGACTTGCATTGACAACATAAAAAAGCATATAAACATAGCCATTTAATAACATGAACCTAACAAAAACTTGATGATTCCTTTTTTTAATGCTAATAATCATATATGAAGCATTGTTCTATGGGACTAATAAATTCCCAGCTTTGTCCAAAAAAAAAAAATAATAATAATAGTAATATAAAATTCCCAGCAAATTTTCTCTACTGGTAGCTGTTTTTTGAGTTAATGCTAACACAAACAATTATAAAGCTGCAAACAATATAATGAAATAGGCCTTGGCCTGATAAAACAGTATGGAGCACTGCAATTCCAAGTGTACCACTATCACAACCTAGAAAGAAATGAAAATGGCCCCGGATGAAAGTAAATACATGTTGAAGGAAGATTTTTCCACTTAGTGTTATTTCAATGTATGTGAGTTATGAAACATGTCAAAAGAAATTCTAGCACCCTCACTAACTCAGCTGTCAAGCACAAACCAGGCAGACACCAAAGAAAGAATGAACTATTTTGAAGATAAATATATGAAAAAGCTTCATTACCCTAGCCTTCGGAGAACTCGTTTTCTTGCCTTAAGCTCATCTTTAAATGCCAATTCAGTAGAAGAACGCATCTGTCTCTTAATTGACTTGATCTTGGCCGTCAATTCTTGCTTCATGTGCAACACTTTGAGCTTTTGCTCAATAAGCGGAGACTTTGAAATTTCATGCTTGTCAAATAGGCTCTCTAAAGCCTCTATTCTACGGACCAGCTTCTGATATGAACTACTTCGTATCTGACAAATAACAAAAACTGAGTAAAGGTGACTTTTAAAGATAGCAAAATGATTTGCAAAAGCAAGGTACAGTATATACCCCCATGTTTGCTTCAGGATCTAGAGGCAGTCCGCTAGCATTTCTAGCAAGAAATTCAGATGTCGACTTCAGCATGTTCTCTCGAGTTTGCAACGGCAAGAGATCCTTTGGCATAGGCAACCGAGCGCTACTTAATTTAATGATCTGTACAAGACAGAGGATAGCACATAAATTCTTTATTCTCTAGATCACAACTTAGTTTCACTAAGATGGACCAACAAAGTAAAAAGCATCACAAAACAAAAGCTCTTCCAAGCTCATGCTTTTGCTTGAATAGAATTATTATCAGTTCATTTGTGTCAGACCAGGAAATCAAGACCAATTTTCTAAAGCAAAAAGAGCAATTTAACATTTTTCACTACCAAAAGTAAATATTCATATGAAGACTAAAATTGAACACTGTTTTAAAAGTATTTCAAGAAAATTCGGCCTTCAGTTATCTTGCTACAAATTGAATTTCCTTTTTTGCTTTCTTCTTCTACTACCAAACATCAAAACAAAGAGATAGATGTAGGTAACTAAAGAAAATATACTGACAAGACATTACCATACAAACATTAAATACAAATGTGGGATGTAAAATCAAAATTTATGACAAGGGGGAACTGGCTGCAGAGTATGTATTAACAGAAGAAAAGCATCAGAAATATTGCCTGAGAAATAGGAACAGATACGACAAGAGGTTCCCCAGACTCCTTCAACGGAACAATTTTCAATGTTTTCTTCCCAGCTCCATCTTTGCTAACCACACATCTTGTAAGGATATTCACTGTGTAATTGGAATCTTCTGGTTTTTTATTGGCATCATCTGTATCATGCATTCACCACCAAATAACTAACAAGCTTAAATTGTCAAGGCACCACTTAATACAAATAAAGATGAGTTCTCACCTTCATAAACACCTTTCACCTTCTCAAATTCAATAACCACTCCCCATGTAACCTGATGATCCTCAGTGGAGAAAGATGGAGAGTTGTCATCACCCCTGGTGCATTCAATACAAACAAACCTGCCTGGTTGCAGAAAGGGTAAGCAGTACTTTGGAGAGAACACAATATCACGAACATCTTTCTTCAAACTTTTGTATTGCTGTAGCAAATTATAATAATTCTTCAAACTATCTTCCTCTTCAATTACCATTGAATCCCTCTCCTCTTCAAGGACCTTTGCTTGTTTCTGCAAATTAACATATTTTACGAGATTAATAAATAAATGCTTCAATGTTTACTGCAGTCTAAAGTTAAAAAGACAGAAAATATATCTTGGGGAAGGAGTTAAATTTCATATTCATCACAAAACATTCCTTTTATTTTTTTATTTTGAGCTGAAATAACATGAGACTCACATTTGTATGTATTCCCTTCTTATAACCTTTGTCCTATTAAAAAAATAAGGCAAGCTCCTATAAAATGTTTGCTCTATCACTTGTCTAGTTATCTTATACATCAGCTTCTTATGTTTCACATCCTTCCAAGAAGGTTTCTATCATCCCATTATCCTATTTTTGTACCTTTCAATAAAATTCAAGTTTGGTTTTTTCATCTTTTACATTAACTCTTTGAATTGAATGTTATGGCTTTTCCACCATACCAGCAGCATGTCCTATCCTCCACACACCCTCTTCTTTAGCTGTCCCTTCACATAATTAATGTTCAAGGATTTTCAACAATCTATCATTCACTATAAAAAATCTATTGTTTTCAAAATCCTAAACGAATTGGTCCTCCACTCCAACAAATGCAAAAGCAAGGCTGGGAAACTACCAACCACCAACAAGTATTACTCCATCTTGAGTTGTTCTGGCTATTCTGACTCATGTTTAAGAAAACAGTAATACGTGCGCATTTGCTTGTGTAGCTGGCACTTGCACAGTAAAAGTAGGGAAACCACCAACCAGCAGAAAGTTTATACCACCTCGGAACAATGCCAATCACCCAACCAGAATGAAGAACTAGGAACTCCAATATAGGTCCAAGGAAAAGAAAACACAATAGACCGTGATCACTAACCAAACAAAGTTTTATAAAAAATAGTCAAGAATTGATTTACTACTTCTGGAAACAAATATGTTCAAAATCAGAAACAAGCATATAAGCGACAAATTCAAGGACACTTTTAATATAAACAGACCTCAAGATCAGGGATGGCGTGGTCAGCTTGAAACTGATAGAATGAATTACGGAGCAAATTTTCAGGACTCCCCTCTTCACAGCGGATTTGATTCAAAAGCATGTTGTAGCTTAGATGAAAGGCACTGGAAAGCAATTGAAAAAAAATATATCAGTAGAAGAGACAAAAAATAGACCATAAGCTTAAAAAAGAAATACTACACCCAGATTATCGTAAGCTTATCTAAGCGTGCACAAGAAGTGAAATATGCCTATGATGGACTGGAGATTGAAGTTCAGAAAAGTATGGGGAAAATATAGGAATATAAGCAGATTCGTATGTGGTTACACTAGATGGAGCACTAGGTTTCTGAATAATCACTTCACTTCTAACAGAGTATTGAAACAGCCTCCCACTTCGACAAAGTTGAATCTTCTACACCAAGTATTTAGTTTTAGATCAGACACCCTGAACAGACAGCGTAGAGGCTTAGACAATGGTAATGTACCTGTTCAAACTGTCAGCACTTCCTTTAAGCATCATTTTAGCAGTAGAAGGTTCCATTTTGTCATCAACCATGAGGATACATATCCCGCGTTCATCAATGCCACGACGACCAGCACGGCCACTCATCTGTATGTACTCTCCACTAGATATCCATCTAAACTTGTCACCATCAAACTTACGCACATTTGTAAACACAACAGTTTTTGCAGGCATGTTCAAACCTATGCTGAAGGTCTCTGTGGCAAACAAACACTAAAGAAAAAATTTCAGTCCTCTTGGAACTTCAAATAGTTGGGAAAATAAGTTAGAATTGGAGATGAAAGAGCTAAACTTATTATTCTACATGGAAACATTATTCTTATAGCTAAGAATAAATTTAAATCTTCATATGAGTAATTAATTTAAGGTAGGAAGTCCAGAAAATATAAGTCAAACTTCAGCTTTCTTATTCAACATTAATATTACACACTAGTCATTGGTGTTTGGAGAAGAACAGGATCAACAACCAGATAAAATCAAATTGGAAAAAGGTTAAGAATGGAAAAAGTGACATCCAAATTGCTATGAACATTTAACAACCCAAGAATATCTAATTCTAAACCACTCAAGTTAAATAAAATAAATCAATACCCATCACCATCTCTCTAAGCATGCTAAAAATCTATAGCTGTCACCCAAGTAAATGCATAGTTTGCTACCAACCTTAATTAATCCTTCTTGAAATAATATCTCAGTCACTTCCTTCAATATAGGAAGCAAGCCAGAATGATGCACACCTATTCCACGTTTCAATAGTGGTAAAATATTTGAAACCTGTTGACAAGAATAGAGGCATAATAATTTATTAAAAAAAAAGTAGAATATTTATGTATATACAACAAAAATGCAACTTTGGGCTCAATAAAGAATTATATCTGTGATCATAACACACTATGCACAGAAGTTGTAGTACATAGAAAGCAATGCCAAATCACAGACAAAGCACAGGTTGAATCTAGAACATTAAATCTCACTTCGTGAAAGAATAGCTGGATCACCTGCGTTATCCAGTCGATATATCAATTTGAAGTCTAAAAATCATCTAAATGAGGTGGGGAAGCAATGAGGAATACTGAGACTCATATTTAAAAAGCAAATGGAATAAATTCTCAGTCACTAGCCAAGGAACAAGTTCAACCTCCAAAAAGAAAAGTATGAACAGCACTTTTTTCTTCCCCTTCTCTGTTTTGGCTGTCTTTTTACCTGCAGCAGGAGATTCACACACACACACAGACAGAGACACAGAGAGAGAGAGAGAATGCAGAACCAAAGTAAAGCAAGTAACAGAAGAAAGAAACAGTAATATGACAAAGGAAAGCAACCCAAACCATCTCAGCCTGAACAAGTGTTAAAGAGACATATCTTTACAAGTCACATATTCCAACCAAAATGAGGCACCATATACACTCAAGCAGGCACAAAACATATACAACCAAAAACTTGCCTGAGGTAGCTTCTTGTCATCATCTGAAAGCATGTCCATGGCACTCCAAAAGATAGTCTCTATGTTCACTTTCTCATCGTCTTCTGTAAGATCCAATTTTGCCATCTATAACAGACAAGAGAAAATGAAACCCATATTTTCACATTTGCAAAAAAGCAATGATGGCCTTACTGGAAGGGAATGGTATGCTTAGCAACTTAAAGTACATCGAAAAATAAATTGATCAATAAGGTTCTTTTTTGGCATCTTTATGGGTGCATGATACTAAAAATTTTAGTTTCCATTTTAATTTGATGCTAATTTTTTGCTAAAGCTGGGACGTCTATATAAATTATAGAGTTGGCAAAATGGGTCATTAGGTCGTGTTCATATCATGTCAGATTCGTGTCGTGTCAAATTTAGATCGACCCAAACACGACTCATTTAGTAATCGTGTCAAAATATTGAGACCCAAACCCAACACGGAAAATAAACGGGTTACCCAATAACCCGCTTAATAACTATATGTTTAACAAAATTTACATTAAACACACACACACACACACATAACTTATTGATACTATGAAGCATACATATCTACCAAAATATTACACATTTTATACTATTGAAGTTTTAATTATATATATGTAAATAGTATAATATATCAATATTATAAAAATATACGCCTAATAACATTTTACATATTTATACCATTAGAATTCTAAATCTAAATAAAATTTTATAAATGAAATCTTGTATATACGTTAATCCTTAAAAAAAAAAATAGAGAATCATGTCTAATATTTGAATTTTGATGACAAGAACCTACAAATTAATTTAGAATAAAAAATATAATTGTGTCATTGATCAGGTAAATGGGTCAAGAACTTTAACCCTAAACCGACACGAAAAAAATCGTGTCAAGCCGGACCCAACCCATTTAATAATCGTGTCAAATTTGACTACCCACACCCATTTATTCGTGTCGTTTTTGTGTTGAGTAATTGGGTCGTATCAAATTTTGTACTGCTAGTTTGTGTAAATATTCTGGCGGACAACTGATTTATCTTATTTTTGGGTCTTCATTTAGATAGAAATAAAATTGTGTTCTATGTGATCTTTTTTTTCCCTTCAAAGCATAAAGGCAAATAAAAATAGATAAATGATTGCCATATTTCTCTGGATAAGACTCCTAACTATCCATATAAATCATGCGAAATAGGCACCTAGATTTCTAATCACTCACAACATAAGGACATGGGTAGCAGGCATAAATCATCACACCAAGTAGGCACCCAATTGCTAATAACTCACAACATAAGGACATGGGTAGCAGGGTGTAAATGCTTATTCAACATAGAAGTTCTTCAATAACTAAAAATATTGACCAAGCTAACTGTAGCAAGGGCTCAAATATAGGTGAGCATGCAACAGAATCCCCACTCCCCCCAGTTCCTGGAAGAAAGGCAGCAACTTTTAAACCAACAAGGGCAACTAACCTGCATTGCAAGAAATTCACATTCCCTTTTGCTAAAGCTGAAAATTATTACAGGATCATATTGACGCTGAATGATCATTTTCACCATCTTGAAAATATCACTCTCTTCTCCAAGTTTGCCTGCCACCAAACCTTTATGCCGTTTTCCATTTTCTCTTTTCTTTTCACCCTCACCAGCAGGAACTAGTGCATTTAAAGCTTTGTGAAAGCTGTCCTCACGAAATTTACCCTTTTCATCCACCACCAAGTATAGTCCACTACCACCAGCAGGGAAAATGTAGTGTTGAAGGGGTGTTGGGCGATAATCAGTATAAACAATATGACATGGTTGCTGGTGAACCTGTAAACATAACCACAAAAGTAAGAAGGCATAATTTTTTTATAAGAAACTCAAAAATCGGCATGGTGCAAGTAAAACACCTTTGCAACCCAATCAGCAAACTCCTTTGCATTGGGCACAGTAGCGGAGAGGAACACAAATCGGGAGTTCTTTGGAGCCATCACAATGCTCTCTTCCCATACCACACCTCTCTCACGATCACGCATGTAATGTACCTCATCAAATATAACCCAAGCCACTTCACGCGTAATCTCTGAGCCTTTGTACTGCATACTACGCCAGATTTCAGTAGTCATCACCTGAAATTAAACTTCATATAAGCAATCCACAAATCAAAGTACTGCAACACCCAAAAGATGACACTACCAAGTTGACCTACCAAACAAGAAGCATTAGGGTCAATTGTGACATCCCCAGTCATCAAACCGACATCTGAAAACTCTTCTTTAAACTCCCTGTACTTCTGATTGCTGAGTGCCTTAATCGGTGAAGTATATATCACACGTTGCTTATTCCGCAACGACATAGCAATAGCAAACAATGCTACCACAGTCTTCCCAGCAGATGTATGGGCCGATACCTGTCAAATAAATGAAAGGCAAACCCGATTTTTTTATAAAAAAAAGAAGAGAAAAAAAACTATTTTTATTTTTCACACAAGATAACACTTAATGCAAAAATTATTATCAGTGAGCTGAAAAGAAGAGCGCTTTGTACGAAAGCACTTCCAAATTCAAATTACATCTTTTACAAAAAATTAGAGCTTTATACATATGTGTGTGCGCGCGGGCGCGCGTCCGTGTATATAATAATAATAATAATAAAAAACGAACCATAACGGACTCGCCGTTGTTGAGGCACTTGATAGCTTCGGACTGGAATGGGTCGAGAGTGAAAGGGAATTCCTTAGCAGGTTTGGCGTCAGCTTCAGCGGCAGCTGCTCCAGTTGAAGAAGAAGAAGGCACGTAACCGGGGGGAAACGACACGTCGTGTAGACATGCAACTGGCTCATCGTCGTTAACAATCATTGTCCCGTTGCCGTTCGAATTCTGCATTGGTTGAGGAGTCTCGTACGAGTCTTCCATTATTGACTTTCTCTTCAACGATGCCATGCTTCTTCTTATTATCTGGCTGTTTGCTAACAATAGTAAATACTGAAAATAAGAAACCCTAGGGACAAAGAGGTAATTTTCTGATTGAAAGAGAAGGGGACCTCTCTTCCTCTTCTTGCTACCACAGACGGTGGTTGTTTAGGCGGCTACTGACGAGTGCTGAAGAGACGACAATCATAAAATTTCACGGCTTTTATACTCCCATTAAAACGGGGCGTTTTTATGAGTCATGAGGTGGGATCGGAACCAAGACGCACTAAACATAAAACGCGGCGTTTCATGGACTAGTACATTCCATGCTCCGAAAGTTTATGTTCGATACTTTGATGGATTGGTCTGATACATTATTTGTTTATTGTGTTTTTCTGGCTTAAATATTATGTTGGATTGATAGGTTTTGTACACATTTATATTGCTCGCAGTAAATAATTTATTACATTTAAAAATTATCAACCCTCTATCAAAAGATTTTCACTATAAATATATATATACACGAAAAAAACTTTTAATTTGGTCAATTTGTTCTCTTATTTATATTTGTTCTGTTTCTCTTTTTCTTTCATTTCATTTTATTGTTTTATGATACAAAATAAATAAATAAAAACCTTAAAATTTAAGGGTAAAATACTCATTTTACTAAAATTCCGTTTAATATTATAACGCTGTCAATGGCAAAAGTACGTGAGTGATACAAATTAAAAACAAACAAATCAAACCCTGTGCACTGTCATCCCTAATTATATTTACCACTTCATACTCGAGAGTGACAATAACTGTGTATCACAGTTGACTTTCCAGACGGCTAAAAGTTCCAAGTCCGGATGCTTGGTTAATGAAACTTGATGAAAAGGTCATGAAAGAAAATAAGAAATTAAATAATACAGGAGGTATTAATCATTACATCTTTAGTTAATGAAAATTGATGAAAGGTAATCCAATATTTCTGCAGACATGAGCCGTCATTATGATACCATTAAGAATGAAGCAGAAGAGTTTCCCCAAAAAAGTTAAAACGCGGCACTTGAATTTAAAGAATTATCATATCACAGTACCGAGACAAAGAAAGGTTAATGCAACAACATACATCAAGTTAATTCCATAATCTATCGCCAAAGAAAGACAAACACAAGCTTATAAGATTAAAACTTTGGAAAACATTAGAGTCGGACAAAATTGTGCAATCTTCAGAGTTTGGAGCCTAGTTCATCCAGGAAAGCAAAAGAAATAACAATAATAATAATGGTGGTTTGATCTCAAAAGGTGACATCAAGGTGGTAACTTTGAGGTATTGGAAGCTATAACGTCTTCAACTTTGTCCTGATTTTGAAGTCCCTTAACCCATCCGCCATCAATGGATTGAATGCTTCCATTCAACCCATCATCCACAAAATCACCAACCCGTTTCACCTTCATCTCCTTCGGCTTAACAGGGTACTTCCCAGAGAAGCAAGCATAACAAAAATTCTGAGAATCATTGCCTAACAACTTGTTCAGGCTGTCAATTGGCAGAAAAGCAAGTGAGTCACACCCAATAAACTCCCTGATTTCCTCGACGCTCATCCTGTTGGAAATCAACTCCTCACTACTTGGAGTGTCCACTCCATAGTAACAAGAAGCTATGATTGGTGGGCTTGCAATTCTCATGTGAACCTCTTTAGCTCCAGCCTCCTTAAGCAACCGAACAATTTTCGATGAAGTTGTTCCTCTCACTATTGAATCATCCACAACCACAACTCTCTTTCCCTCCAACACTCCCCTTACAGGAGAGAGCTTAAGCTTGACACCAAAGTCCCTAATTTTCTGGGAAGGCTCAATGAAAGTTCTCCCAACATAGTGTGACCTTATCAACCCTTGTTGAAATGGTACCCTGGCTTTCGCAGCGTACCCAAGTGCAGCCACCACTCCAGAATCTGGTACTGCAATCACAACATCACACTCAACAGGAGCCTCGGTAGCAAGTACTTCCCCAAAATGATACCTCGACTCATAAACAGACCTACCAAAAACAACAGAATTGGGCAATGCAAAATAAATATGCTCAAAGATGCACTGCTTAGGTTCAGGGTGAGGCATCAAACAAAGTGATTGAACCCCATCTTTATCCACCATCAAAACTTCACCGGGATATACCTCTCTCTCGTATGTGGCCTCAATCAAATCAAGTGCACAAGTCTCTGATGCAAAAACCACAGCACCATTACTCCTCCTACCCATCACCAACGGCCTAAACCCATACGGGTCACGAACCGCAACAAGCTTATCCTCAGTAACAAACACCATTGAATAAGCACCCTCAAGCTTCTCACAAGCATCCACAATCCTCAAAAAGAACGGCCTAGCTTTCGATATGGCAATCAAATGGAGAACAACCTCAGTATCAGAACTAGTATTAAAAATGGATCCATTATCTTCGAGCTTAGCCCTCAAAGTATTATAATTAACTAAATTCCCATTATGTGCAACACCAACAGAACCAAACCTGTAGCCAGCAACAAAAGGCTGCACATTCTTAAGCATAGAACTACCCGCAGTCGAATATCTAACATGACCAATGGCCATATCACCCGGCAATTGATCAAGTTTAGACTGATTAAACACATCAGAGACTAAACCAACACCAGTAATAGACTGAAGAACTTTGTTATTCACAGCAACTATACCTGCACCTTCTTGGCCGCGATGCTGCATCGCGTGTAGCGCCAAATAGCACAAACGCGAGGCCTCTGGGTCACCATAGATGCCCACAACACCACACTCCTCACGGGGCTTATCGTCGTCATCATCATCAAAACTGCCAAAACCGTCATCTGGGTATTCTTTATTTGTGGTGAAAAACTCAGAGACGGGGTTTTTTGATAGAACAGTGAAGTTATTTTTGTGGGTTAAAGATTGTTGTTTCTGAGGAAAAAAAGGGTTTTTTTGCAGGGTTTTGGAGAAAAGAGAAAGATGGGTTTTTTGCGACGGCTTAGGGTTAACAGATGGAGATGGGTTTGAGAGAGGGCAGATGTTGGCGGTGCCTGTTGTGGTGGCTGCCATTAATGGCTGAATTTATTCTATTTTATTTTAGTTTTTGGGTTGCCTTGAAAGAAAAAACAGAGGAGGTGTGTGGAGGGAGACAGTGGCGAAGGGTACTTTAAGTAGAGGGGAACTTGTTCTAGGTTTTTTTCTGGAATTGTGAGGGAATCTGATCCTGTGTTTGTGCACATGATTCAATTACTTATAGGTGATACTGTTGTGTCACCACAAATTCTAATTGGGAAGCTTCAGCTGTCAATTTTTTTCCAAGGGTTAATTAGGTAGAACTTTCATGTCGTCGAATTTATTTGGAGATTCTAAAAGTGGTTTCCAAATAAAGAGATGGACCAAAATCAACAATGTGACAAAGATACTTTCGATTTTTTTTCCTTGTGGGACACGAAAATTGATGCATGTTCCAATGCATTGCTCTATCAGAATTGGAATTAAACTTAGTTTGTATTCTCCTATTCCGAAAGCAAAACTTATAAGTGATATTCTAAGAAGAAGAAATTAAGAACCATGACAATTTTGATGATTCTAATTTGCTAGAAATATTGCAATCCAAAACTAAGAAAGTTAAAACCAATTATTAGAAGAAAAAAGTAGGACGGAGGCTCCCAGAATATTGTTATGTGTTGTATGTTTTCAGTTTGTATTTCCCAATCAATAAGGAAAAGTAAGTACACATGTTACAAAAATTTAATAAAAAAGATTGGAAGTGACAAAACTGTCAATTTTCTAATTAACTTTCTCTCCTTTCGAACTTCCTGAGTTTGGTAGAGACTACTTAAGTGGTGTATCTATTATAAACACCTGAAGTGAAAGTTAATGTTTTAATTATTAAGAAAAGTTAGAAGAAGAAATTTTTGTATAAGAGAATTGGGTTTAAATTTAGAATTCATGGGGAGGAAATGAGTCTAAATTCTAATAATATAATTCAACACTATTTATATATATCATTAGTTGGGTGAAAAATTAATTTCCATCCTTTGATGTGAAAAACTCTCTTGATCGTCTATTTTTATATGATGGTAATTTTTTATTTAAAGTGAAATTATTGGCACCCTTTCATTATCCTTATAAAATTCTACTTCAAATAAAATTACACTTAAAGACAATAGAATTAAACAATATAGTTTTTTCTTTAAAACAAATTACTCATCTAATTTTCTACAGGTTGCTTTGTATCTAATTAAAATAAATTGTACAAATTTAAAATAATCTATTATTTTTTTAAATTTCTTATTGATTAAATACTTGTGTGCTTAAGATAGCTTTAAAACTATAAGATAAAATATATATAATTTAAGTCAATGATTAACATTAAAAAATTTATCTCTCATAAAAGTTTTTAATTTGTGCGTAGGGTAATAATAAAATTGCAAAAGAAATGAAAAATAGCGTAGCACCATTTTGAGTTTAAACAATGAAAACTTTAAATGAAAAATTAGAAGTGTATTTAAAAAAAGGATATTTTTAAAAATAAAATAAATATAATTAAAAAAAAAGAGCTTCATGAGGGTGCAATAGTTCAACTCTTTTGTTTATAAGTTTTAAGATGTTGGTATCCGTAGCTTAGCTTTTCCCTAATTATTGTATTAAAATGTAACAACAATGATGATCAACCCTAATTTCATGGAGGTCAAAGATTTTGGTCATGCCGCATTAATTAGTTCGGTCATACTTTCTACAAATTTATTTACATTTATAATTTGACCAAGACTAGGTAAGGTGCCGCCTGGAGTCATATAATTTTTTATGTCAAAAGCGCGTTTCACTTCAATTAAGCCATAAATCTCGTTTAATATGCTCATTTGTATTTTTTTTTTTTAAGTTTTATTATTATTTTTTGTTTTTAAAAATATCATTTATTTATTTTTTTAAAATTTTTTTAAAGGTAAAGAAGTGGGTAAAGTTCAAATTCAATTTTTATCCCTTACGTCATGGCCCCTAAGATTTGAACTTTGGTGACCAAATGTATAATAATAGGCATCTCAAATTTCATTTCAAATGATATGTAATATATTAAGTGATTGTTAATCTTTACAAGATCTGAGTGAATTAATTATATTATCTCACTAACTAATTGATGAGTATCATATTATTTGGAATAACTTTTGGATAAAAAAATTGTGACTGATGAAATATTCTTTTGAGGATTTATTGACTTAACTCATTTATGACTTATTGTTGCATTTAAGTGATATTGCAAATAATTTTTCCGATAATATTATTGTTTTGACGAGTAAGTTTGGAGTAAATAATACATATGGCAAGTGTGAGGTTTGTTATTGCATATATTTTGTGGATCCATTTTAAAGCCAAAAAAAGGCATTTCAATTCATTATGATTCCAGATAATTTCAAGCCATATGTCATTATTGAGATAAAAATAAAGTAAAATGGTTAAAACTATTTTTATGTAATTTATAAAAATTAATGAAGCACCTGCAAAAATTTTTAAACGAAAAACAATTGAAATGTGTGTGGAAAAAGAAGAAAAAAATAAGGCATTTAAATATCTTCTTAAAAAATACGATTGAGTAAAATCATTTTAACAGAATGCTCTTCCAAATGCAATTCCACATTATTTTTATTACATTGGGATATTCCAAAATTGGTACAACTCATTAAGAATTCGGCAACTCAAATTTTATTTATCACTCTATGCATTTGACAAATTAAAAAGAAAAAAAATTCATATATCTTCTGTTCAAAAGAAACCTGGGTAAATATTGTAAAACAAATTACCATTTTTTTAAATTTATGCCATTATATCGTCGCTATTTTCTCGCCCACTTTCTTAAAATAGAATCAATATTTATTGATGCGTTGGGTTCCAAAGTAAGCACCAATTCAGCAAAATGGTTTTATAGCAGAAAAAGCACTTGTAAGACATTCAGATCACATTTTTCAATTTTGTCTTCTGAAAATGAGCCTTGAGTTTCCGCAAGCCAAGAAGAATGGCTAAAAAATGTATGAGTGTGTAATTTGATAGTCCAATGGGTATATGCAAAAGGAAAAAATTGGCTGTCCTTTAAGACAAAATTGACTGTCACATGAAAATGTTAGCATACTTGCCACGCAACGAAAATAAAGATTCCAAGAACAACTTTATGGTCCCCTTTCTGTCCAAACATATGCGATAGAAATTAGTGTAAACGACACTTGAAATATTTATGTAGATCCTCACACAATTGATTAAATATTTATAGTAGGGTGGAGTGATAAATAGTTTCACAAAATTATTGGAATTAACTACTTAATATATGAGATCTATCTCATTAAGTATAAAAGATTTGAGTGCTGCTTCAAAAGCATGATGTTGCTGGCAACAAATTTAACACAAAAGTTTAATTAACTATCCTAATTGAGATAATAAAATCTCGTATTGAAAACAAAAGGTTTAAGGTTCGAACCTTCTCATTCAAGAAAATCAAGTCAAAATATTACATCTTCCAGCACATGTCAAAGATTTTTTCAAAGGCAGACTGATAATTCAGGGTAAAAAAAAAAGGAATACATGCTATTCAAGACAGGTATACCTTGGACATGAAGTCTGAGTCCAGAGCAAGAAGCACTTAGCTGATTTTTCAATTTCCAAAACCCAATAAAATCTTTGTCAAAATATATGATCTAGTCCCATCTTAAGCACATTCATAGCCGTATCACCAGGTTCAAAATATTTTCCCCAAATAGAGGTAGAGATTCCATTGAAGTTGAGTTGTGACTTTCCCAACGTTTTGTAATTATATGGTTCAGTATACCATGCCTATGAATCTTTTTTTTTTTTTTTTTTCATGTTTCGAAGTCTATCAAATGAAAATGTAATTATATGGTTCAGGATCTCAATATGCCGGAGCTGCAAAGGTTGACTTCTACTATCCAATCAATGTCTATACTTTCTATTGAATTTCCTTGTTTTTTTTTTAAATTGCGAGATTTATTTTTTAAAAATCTTGGACACATTTTATGTAAGATACCATAAAACCAAATACAACCTTTTTTATTCTCAGCAGCAACATTTTTTTTTTCCTTTTAAAGAAAGGAAGCCATATAAATAATGCTTTAAACATTATTTGCAACAAGGAACAATTATTTCATGCTTTCATGTATTACAAACTTTCCAAAAACGCTAGCAAGAAAATGAAATGGAACTTTACCTAGTCACATAATATATACTGCTGTTAGCACAATTGTTATGAAGTGGCTTTTGCATCCGATGATTCCAGCTCCTACCAAGCATTGTTATCTCTATTCTAAATACACTCTGCATTGCTGGGCATGAGTTATATGATTAATGTCTGCATCCTCACTTACATCATCCCAATCAAGTGCTTTTTCTCCACATCTGGATTATAAGTCCACTCCAATCTCTTCAAAACATCCAAGTCCTTCCATCACAACTGATACGACTTCCTTCCTTATTACTTCCCCATTAATAAATCCCTCCATGAAAAAAAAAAAAGCATTAGCAATTCTCTTCAATGCCCCATCATTCATATCCCCTACAACAACCATCTTCAGACACCTCAACGTTGCCTCTTGAAAGACCTCCACAAAATCCGAATCATCCGACACAACCACTAAACACCCAAACCTTCTTTTGTCCACCATATCCACCATATAATTCCTTAACTAAACATCGACATCTTGTGGCTTATCTAACACCTTCCTGACCCAAAACCATGCTGTTTTCAACTCATCTGCAAAAACATAACCCGCTTTTGGAGTCAAAATTGCACTTGCAGCCATTTTATATTTTGCCATCTTTATTGAATAGTTGCCAACCAAAAGCACTCTCACCTTCCCTCTAGCTGATTCTATTTGATTCGACCTATTCTTTTGTTCACCCTCATGAATTTGCCTAAAATGATTAACAAGTTTGTCATTATTATAAAATCTCCTTCCACAATCACCTATATATACGGCTTAGTAGGCCTAATTACACCCTTGATTTCTATTTGGTTAAACAATTCTCTTTCTTTCTTTGCTCTCTTACAACTTGAGGCACATAACTAAACACGTGGCTATTAGCATTTGCTACCATGTATTTAACAACCCCAAATGAAGATATTAATTTTTTTAGTTTAATTGCTGCTTCAAAATGGGGTACTGCATTTGGATTTTGTTATTCAAATACCAAAATGTTCCCACATTGTGTTGGACAGTTTTTGGTTCTAAAGTTGATGATTGGTTTTGCCAATCAGGCTTCAAATGAGAACTTCTAAACAATACGACAAATGGGTTTTTGAGTTTCTAATTTTGTAAACTTTGTTCTATTGTGTAAGTTATGAAATCGCTGAAACATCACTACAGCTACAGGTCTTTATGTGTCAAAGAACTGCAGAAGCTGATGATCTACCTGTAGTAGACTGCTATTGCCCCTGCCGTTCTAGGAAGACAAACAAGTTCAGGAACTACTTCTGGACCAAACTCATAATATTGCCACTGCTTTGTGCCAATCTGAGACGGAAAGAAGATTTTAGTTCCTAAATAAGGCACATCATGATTTAATAGAAGTACCACTATAAGGAAAAATGGATTTCAGGAAAGCACTAAAATATGACATAATCTCCCCCTAATAGTCTAAAGTATCAACCAAGCAAAAACACATAAACTAGTTGAGATACAAAGTTATCATAAAAGTCAATTTTGATCACAAATCCATTAAAATTAAAAGACATTAGAAAGTTAGAGAACATTATAATTTAGGACTCAGCTAAGTTGCAGATTCTGTAACTAACAGCTGAGTCCACATTGGCCTTACATTAGTTGAGTTTGGGTTGCTTTTCCTCTCTCCTGCAACGCGTACGTGGAAGCGCCCCATTTGCCGTGTTCTATACCGAGTTGGTACCTGTTAAATTGTAAAGTATTTGTTTGGTTTCTAAGAAAGTTACAGAGAGAAAATAACAAGAGAGAATGAATGTGAATCATTTCATTAATCTGAATGGTTTTACAAAGATGTATATATACAAGCATTTCGAATCTTCTACATGCTGTTTAAGCTTTAGCTAACAGCATAACAACCTTCCTCCAGCTCAGCTGCCAAGTCCGCATTAATAACAAACTTGATTAAACAAATCAACTGAGCTTAACTAACTAAACCATCTTAACTAATTCTATTATCTTAACAGCCCCTCTCAAGCTCAAGGTCTGGGAAGAACATTGAGCTTGGACCGTAGATAATGAAATTGATCAAATGCTAATGGTTTAGTTAGAATATCTGCTACCTGATCACAACTTGGAACATGATTAATTTGCAGCTCCTTTCTAGATACATGCTCTCTAATGAAGTGTAGATCAAGTTCAATGTGTTTAGTTTTAGAATGATACTTAGGATTGCTAGCAAGGGCTTCTGCACTTTTGTTGTCACAGTAGAGAACTGGAGACTGCAGCAAAGACACTTTTAGTTCTTTGAAAAGATATGTGATCCACAATACCTCAGCTGTTGTCAAAGCCAAAGCTCTGTATTCTGATTCAGCTGTACTTCTAGATACTATATGCTGTTTCTTAGAGGACCATGAAACCAAGTTGTTGCCTAAGTAAACACAATATCCCCCCACTGACTTCCTATCATCCAGATCAGATCCCCAATCAGCATCTGAAAAAGCTGTAAGACTAAGTGATCCAGATGAGTAAAATTGTAAACCATGATCTGCTGTATACTGCAGATACCTCAGCACCCTTTTGCAAGCTTGCCAATGAAGTACTGATGGATTAGAAAGATATTGGCTGAGTTTATTCACTGTAAAAGCAATTTCAGGCCTTGTTAGTGTAACATATTGCAATGAGCCAACCAAACTTCTGTATAGAGAAGGATTCTCAAACACTTCACCCTTGTCTTTGACTAATTTCTCTGTTGAGCTCATTGGTGTTGAACAGCCCTTGCAGTTCACCATTTGAGCTTTCTTGAGCAAATCACCAATGTACTTAGTTTGTGATAAGTGCAAACCATCCACATTTGGAGTTACCTCAAGACCGAGAAAGTAATTAAACTCCCCAAGATCTTTCAAGGCAAACTCGGCACCCAACTGATGTATCACCTTTTCTACCAAAAGAGAATTTGAGCCTGTGATCAAAATATCATCTACATAGATTAGTGCCACAATAATTTCTCCTGCCACATGATGAACAAACAAGGAAGTATCTGATTTGGATGTCACAAAACCCCACTGAATTAAAGAAGCTTTCAACCTGTCATACCAGGCTCTTGGAGCCTGTTTGAGTCCATAAAGTGCCTTAGTGAGTTTGCAGATATGAGCTGGAAATTGAGGATGAACAAAACCCTCAGATTGATGCATAAAAACATCCTCTATAAGAATGCCATTAAGGAAGGCATTATTAACATCTAGCTGCCTAATTGTCCAATGATTCATGACAGCAAGACTCAGAATTATTCTGATGGTGCAGGGCTTTACAACTGGACTGAAAGTTTCAAAAAAATCCACCCCTTGTGTCTGATGAAACCCCTTGGCAACCAATCTGGCTTTGTACTTTGATATGCTGCCATCAGGGTTATATTTAATTCTGAATACCCATTTGTTTCCAACAATCTTCCCAGCTGTTTCTGGAGGAATAAGAACCCAGGTTTGATTCTTTTGTAGTGCATCAAATTCTTCTTGCATAGCTTGTTGCCATTTGGAGTCTGCTAGAGCTGCTTTAACAGATGAAGGTTCAAGCTCTTGAGCTACTGTTAAGTATGTCTTGGGCTTAAACACACCAGCTTTTGATCTGGTAGTCATGGAATGAATGTTCTGAACTGAAGATGTCTGTACTGGCTGATGAACTTGGATGTGTGGTGATACATTTTGAGATGAATGGCTTGGAGATGAATGTGCTGAAGATGTATGGGAGTGACTTGAATCAGGTCCTGCATCTGGATTTGAGGGAATAGCATAGGATTGTGCATTGTTGCTGTCTTGAATGACTTCTGTAATTGGAATATTTGAAAAAGAGACTTGACTTGGTTGGATGGATGAGAGTTGTGAATCAGACTTTGTAGGAAAGAGTTCAAAATAAGGAAATTTTGATTCATTAAACTGAACATGTCTAGCAATGTATGTTTTACCAGTGGAATCCAGGCATTTATATCCCTTGTGTATAGGACTATAGCCAATCATTAGGCATTTTTGTGTATGAAAATTGAGTTTATGGTTATTGTAGGGTCTGAGAAGAGGAAAGCAAGAGCAACCAAAAGTTCTAAGGAACTTGTAATCTGGTGGTCTACCATGAAGTTTGGCAAAAGGAGAAACATTATTCAACACTGGGGTTGGCATTCTGTTAATAAGAAAGGAAGCTGTATGAAATGACTCCCACCAAAAAGATAAAGGCATTTTAGCTTGTGCAAGAAGTGTTAACCCAGTTTCTACAACATGCCTATGCTTTCTCTCAACTACACCATTTTGATGATGTGTGTGAGGACAACTATGCCTAAAATGTATCCCTTCTGCCTCAAGAAATTTTTCAAAGCTTCTGTACTCCCCTCCCCAATCAGATTGTAAAGACTTTAGAGAGAAACCAAGTTGTTTTTCAACTAAGGTTTTGAAATACTTGAATGTATCTAAAGCTTCTGACTTAAGGGTTAATGGAAAAATCCAGCAGTATCTGCTGTAATCATCCACAAAACTAATGTAATATCTATATCCATGTAGAGATGGTATAGATGCTGGACCCCAAAGATCGGTATATACAAGTTCTAAAGGAGTTTTTGTTTTTATGCCTGTAGAGTAGAAGGAAAGTTGATGCATTTTACCATATTGACAAGCATCACAAAAATCAGGAATAGATGCAGGAAGTGCAAGAGAGGATAATATGTTTTTCAATGCATGTTTATTAGGATGACCAAATCTTTGGTGTAACACATTAGCAAACATAGCTGGGTTAACAGTGCTCAAATGACTCTGAGAATTACTTGTTTGAGTACAAACTTTATTCAAAGACAAACTAGAAAAGTTACAAGCTGATTGGTTAAAAACAGAAAGCATAGAACTAGGATTATGACTGGTGACACATGAACTGGAGAGACAGTCATCCTTAGACAGCAACTTATACAGTCCTCCTCTAGCAATCCCTTGAGCCAGATGCACTCCCTTCCTCTTGTCCTTAATAAAGCACATATTGGCAACAAACTCAATGGTTAAATTGGTATTTTCAAGCAATTTGGAAATGCTTATGAGATTTTTAGTAAGATGAGGTACACACAAGATATCTTGTAAATGCAGAAAAGAATCACAGGAAGTGGGGAGACAAGTATATCCAATGTGTGTAATTTTCAGACCTTGGCCATTACCAACATGTAGTAGCTGATTACCTGAATATTCTCTTCCAAGGTTCAAGTTCTGCAGGTTGTTGGTGAGATGATGTGTTGCCCCACTGTCAACATACCAACCTTGATCAGCCATGTCACCTTCTGAGGTTGCCAGGAAAGCAGCTCTTGGTGCTGAATTTGGATAGAAAGCTCTTGGTCCAGGATTCTGATATGAATTATAGCCTGAATATGGATTGTAATAAGGCACAAATTCTTTATTGAACCTGTTCCTGCATTCAGCTGCAGTATGCTTTGGCTTAAAGCATATTTGACAGATTACAGCAGCTCCATTTGGATCTGAAGCACCTTTTCCATTAGTGAAGCCACCAAAGTTTCCACCAAAATTTCCATTATTAGCACCAAAATTATTGGCATTGTTAAAACCAAATCCTCCTCTGCCTTGATAATTTCCAGACTGAGCATTATTATTCCAGCCTCCATTCCAATTTCCTCTACCTCGGCCTTGAGAAAAACCTCTACCAAAGGCTCCTCTGCCACCATTATTATTATTGACATTCCTAATCCAGTTAGCATTATTCTGTCCTCCAAACTTAGTATTAGTTCCAGTTTGAGCAACATTTGCAGCATAAGTCAATTTAGCTTCCTTGCTAGCATTTGACTGATGTGCTTCTAGTCTAGCTTCATGAGTTAAAAGCATTGAGTAAGCTTCATTAACAGTCATTTTTGCTAGATTTGCCTCGATATACACAACCACAGGGTAGTATGGTTGACCTAGCCCAGAGATAAGATGTGTAATAAAATCTAGAGAGCTAACAGGGCTTCCAGCTATAGCTAAATCATCAGTTATTGTTTTCAGTTTTCCAAAAAATTCAGTCATAGACATTGAACCTTTTCTAAGATTGTTAAGCATCATCTTAAGATGAACCTTTTTAGCAAAGGTTTCAGATCCGAATTGTTGCTCAAGACTAGTCCAAAGTTCAAGTGAAGTTTCAGAGTTTACCACAAGGCTGAGGATCTCGAGATTTATAAAAGACAGCATCCAGCTCAGCAGCATTTGATCCTTCCTTTTCCAAGCAGTGAACTCAGGATTTGTTCGAGTTTCAATTTCAGAGTTCTCAGATTCACTTTGAAGAAATTGATCTGGACATGACTTGGAGCTATCGAAATGATCTTCAAGACCATTTGCACGTACTGAAGAGAGAATCTGAGATTTCCAGATTGTGTAGTTCGATCGATCAAGCTTAATAGGAGAAGTGAAAGTGAATGAAGAAACAGAGATTGCTGTGTTTGGATTTGAGCTTGAGAACGCCATTTTTGCTTTTAGTTTGGCTCTGATACCATGTTAAATTGTAAAGTATTTGTTTGGTTTCTAAGAAAGTTACAGAGAGAAAATAACAAGAGAGAATGAATGTGAATCATTTCATTAATCTGAATGGTTTTACAAAGATGTATATATACAAGCATTTCGAATCTTCTACATGCTGTTTAAGCTTTAGCTAACAGCATAACAACCTTCCTCCAGCTCAGCTGCCAAGTCAGCATTAATAACAAACTTGATTAAACAAATCAACTAAGCTTAACTAACTAAACCATCTTAACTAATTCTATTATCTTAACAGTACCGTAACAAGCTCCTATAATTTAAGTTTGATTACTGTAGACAATAGTCTGCCTCTGCTCAAAAGCTATGCTGCAAGATACAACATCTTTGCAATGTTATACTTTCTAAAAGTAATAAGAAATGAAACCAAGGGGTAAATCGAACACCAAAAGAAATTTAGTCGGCCAACCACATTATGTTCCCACACAATCCACTAATTAAGTTAATAATTAAAGGGAATCAAAATCTAAGAAATCTCATCTTCGAGCAGAATACAAACACGCCGCGATTGAAAATCACAAAATTATAAAAAGAAGCTGACTTGAAAAGGGGTGGGCCGCCTCATTTGCCCACCAACCACACTACACACACAAACACTCCAGCACACACAAGCTCTCTAGCTTTTGTAAAAAACTCTCTTGTATATTCTCTTTTTGTGAGTAATAAAATCATATTCAGCCATATTGCTCTACTTCTCTCTAGCATTTTCCTAGAGTGTTCTTACTTCGCTAGTTTGAGGAGTGGTCTAGGCTTACTTAGCAACTTGTTTGCTACAAGGACATCTTGGTCACAAAACATGGACATGCAAGGAAAAAAAAATATTGATACGTTCTAAAAATAATACGCATTCTTCTATCGTGAACCAAAAAAATTTAGGCTAATGGTAGCAAGTGAAGGAATTGTGATTTCACGTGCATTTTGTTGACATGAAGGTAAAGAGCTTTTTTATAGTTTATATTGTTTAATATAACATTTGAATTGCAAAATAGGGGTACAAAATAGATACACGAAGGGATAAAACTAAGCTGATTATGATAAATATTGAATTATAAGATTTAGGTTTAATCATAAAGACATAAGTGGCCCAAGTCACGAATTGATATCATCCATGATGCAAGTTCAAACAACTGCATAATAAGTTGCCCCAAGCTAAACTATTAATCTAGTAACTATTCCAGTCGATGTTGGATAATTTTCCTATCACCATTTATCACGTGCAAGCCGAATTTGTTGCTTGGCTCTTACATGTGGTAAGATAATATGAATCCACTTGTGCATAAATTTTGCTCCGATATTATATAGAAGCTTATGACCCAAAATTATACTTAAAGGTTATTTCAAGATTTCAGGGTTGCCTCAAGCTAATATTATTATTAGCCTGGTAACCCTTTTTTTTTGTTGATATGTGATATTTTCCCTATAACTTTTATTAATCTTTATGCTTACGTTTTGTCATTTATCCCAAAAATATAACATTAACAAAAGTTCCAAAATTTCCTTCAAGAGATATATTTGAGACAAGTAATTTGTGCAATAACTTTGTGAATTGATGAGCAAATTCAGAGAAAAGAATATATGTGCCAAACGTAAAGTTTATTATTGTGTTTATTTGTAGAGCTATTTAAAGCCCAGAAAAAAAAAGCACCGGTCCGCTGTGATTTCAAATAAGTTCAAGCCCTATGTCATTATTGGTACAAAAATGTATCAGAAAGGTTAAAAACTATTTTTATTTAACTTATAAACTTAGGAAATTATCAACTGCTCGCCCTTAAATTGGGCTATTATAAAAAATATTACAATATTTTCAGGTTATATCATTCATCTACCATAAATTTATAATTGCATAATTTATCCACCAAATCATTAACTTCGTTAAAAAGTGATAGATGTCACAAGGGTAATTTAGACATTTAACACACAAAAAAAATAAAAGAGAAATTATCTAAGCTTACCATGTTATCAAAATTGCTACAAAATTTTAAATTTGTTCAATTTTTCAATCTAAGTTTATGACCTCCAAGATTTTAATTGCAATTTGTAATTAATGAGTTCATAAGGATAATTTAGACACTCAATATGCAAAATAAAAAAAGAAAAGTATCATTTGTATACCTTAAAATTTGCGCTTTTATAAAAAATACTACAACACTTTAAGGGTGTATCAATCGTCCACCTTAAATTGAAAAAAGTTATCTACCGACCATTAAACCATTAGTTGCCGTTTGAAAGTTAACGGAACTGTAGCGAATTGATGATTTTACCCTTGAAATCTCAAAAAAAAATCTCTTATTATCAATTATATACCCTTAAATTATTACTTGTATCTATGAAAAGACTATATTACCCCTTTGACGTCATCATGTTTAAACGGCAACTAACGCTTTGGTGGACGACAGATACATTTTGTCAATTTAGGATGGACGATTGATATACCCTGAAAGTGTTGTAGTAAATTTGATAACGGAGTAAACTAAGGGTATACAATTAATAATTTCCTAATAAAAAATAAAATAATGGTTTAAAACATTAAAACAAAAAACTTGATATTCAATTAAATACACATAAACTCTATTTTTTCTTAATTAAAAATATTCTAATTTATTTTCTCAATTTATCATCATAAATTTACATTAATAAACTAAATCAACAAATTACCCTAAACCCTAATTCATAAATGCCCAATCAATTTAATAGTTTAATTAGATTTCATAATTAAAAAGCTAAATTTATTATATTGGTTGTGGTGCAAAGTCAAAAATGCCCTTAAATTCAAGGGTAAAATAACATTTTATTTAAAGTCTATAAATTATTCTAACAATGTTAACATTTTGGTGGACGGTTAATATAAGTTACAAACTTAAAATAGAAAATCAAATAAATTCAAAATTTCAAACTATTTAGGGCAAATTTAGGATATATGGTTAATAATTTTCCCATGTCTTTTTACATTGGTTGATATAAGTTACAAACTTAAAATAGAAAATCAAATAAATTTATATTTTCAAACTATTTAGGGAAAACTTAGGGTATATGGTTAATAATTTTCCATTGTCTTTTTACGTTAAATTGAGTTTCAAACGTAAAATGGTCAATTTATTATAATTCTGTTAATTTTTTAGGGGAAGCAAACGATATAATGGACGAATGATATAAATTGTAAAATTAAGGTGTATGAATGATACAACTTTAAAGTATTATAGTAATTTTAATAATAGAACAATTTAAGGGTGGATTGGCAATAATTTAAACTTTAATGAAGCAACTAAAAAAATTTTTTAACAAAAGAAAAATAATTGAAATGCTTTAAGAAAAATAAAGGAAATTAAATATCTTTATAAAAACATAATTGAGTAAAATCATTTTACAAAATACTCTTTCAAATGCACATTCCACAAGCCAGGGAGAACGGGTGACTAACAAAAATCTCACTTTTTATGAGTTTATAAAATCTCACTTTCGCAGAATCAAAAAATAAAAATTATTGCTGTCACGACATTACGCACTTTCTTCGCGGTTTAGAAAGTTAGAACATTTTGAAGTTCCTCAATACAAAATGCGTGCTACTACTAAATTGGCACAATTAATGCCCATCGAAAAGGCCATCAATTTAGCCATCAATTTTGTCAAAATTTCAACAATTGAAGAAACAATGATCACAAACGGAATAGGTAAATTTTGTAAGTTGAATAAATCTTGAGATGCATACAACAAAGCCTTGAAACTTTATTCTTCACAATTTGAGCACGCACTGAATATTAAAGAATATATATGAAAAAAAAATCATAAAGCTACCAAAAGGAACCACAAAATCATCAATATTATCGTTTAATATGGAGAACGGCCTGCGCATCCAAATTGTGCGAACTGAACACGCTGAAATGTGTGTTTTGTTTTTTGGATTTTTGGAATTTTTTAAAAATCATTTATGCTCGCTGCCATCTTTTTCTTCATTGGCGTTTTCCTCTCTTGGCTGGCATCTGCCTCGTCTGCAGTTTGCTGTATAATGAATGATGAATAAAATGATAAAAAAAAAACAAACAGAGAAAATTATAATAAAACACATATATATATTGAAAGAGAAATTTTGATTTTAGGATAGATCAATTAGCTATCACAAACGAAAACATGAACCAACTATGTATAGAGTCAATTAATTTAAAGTTCTCAAGAATTACCTCTGCTCCTGAATTCTCGGAATCATCTTCTCCTTATGAATTTCCACGAAGCTTGGGACAATTACGAACAACAACTCTATAGGATGCAGATGGAAATGAGATCTGATAACCCGCAGGCCAAATGTTGGTGAGGTTTGGTAAATCTCTCAGTTCCAAACTCCAAAGTTCATTCATAACAATTTCATTGTAATCCGTGACGTCTGCTCCATCTTTATGCCAGAATACTTCTTCTAATTCATCATTTCCTTCTATCCATATGTTATTCAGTTTTTGAAGACTTTGAGCTACGCTGATATGAAATAGATGCTTTAGTTTGCGGCACTGAACGACACTGATTCTTGTGAGTTTTGGGAAACATACAGGTTGGAGATGATCCTCATCCTCATCAATGATTTGCTCTAATTCCCAGCAATTGCGAATGTATAACTCCTTCAATTGCAACAGATTTCTAGCAAGTGTTGATGAGAAGAGACGTCTCAGCATAGTGCACCCGTACACTCTTAAAAAGGTAAGACTTTGCAGGCTAAAATTATGAGTGGGACCTTCATGATATAATAATACTTGCAGTTCTGGAAGATCTTCCAATTGCAATGTCTTCAAACTTGGGAATAGTTTGTTTTCTTGTCCCTCAGCGATAATAGCTTCCACTTGAAATACCACCTGTACTCCAAGTTGGCCAATACCCAATTCTTCCAAATTTTTTAATCCGTGCTTCAACAGTGCTGGAATCGTGTCACGCAAATGGGAGCAACTTTCCACACGTAAAGTATTTAAGTTCTGAGACAAATAAATAAATAGCTTGATGTAATTAAAATTTGTTAGCAGCTAAGATTATCACATGATAAGTGATGAACACCGCAAAAAACAAAAACAGAAAACAAAATCCATACAAAAATATCATAATACATATGTAAACTAATAAAATAATTAAAAAGTAATGGATTTAAAAAAAATGAAATTAGTTAAAAGAGATCATGTGAAGTGATATAAATGTGACATTAGATTGTTTTAGAAAAATTATTATTCTATTAATTTATATGGCTTGATCAGCTAATTAATTGAATTTGAATAATATTATACACACTTCAGAAGTATTTGCATCAATTCTTTCTAAACCAAAATGAAATCTGATAAAATAATTATTATCATTACCACATCCACCATCACCACCATCATCTCCATAGGATCAAATAATTAATGGCTGATCATAAAATTTATTGCTAAACTATCATTTTGAGTAAAATTGAATGAAAAGAAAAAACATGAACCCAAACAAACATACCTTTTCAAGATACTGCAAATTGGCTTCAAGTTCATTACTGTTGATGGTCAATTTGGGACAATAATAAAGTTCTAACTCTTCCAGTGCCGGCCAAGTTGAATAATAATTTTCTGAACAGAAGCTGACGAGTTCTGGGAGTTCTTGAAGTGTTAATCTTCTCAACAAGGGGAGGGCGAGCATCGTATTTCCACCTTCGACACTTATTTCCCCTTCATTGTGATCAGACTTTGCTTCGACAATACATTCCAGTCTCTCGCAATGGCTTACACAGAGACTTTTAAGCTGCTCCAAACTTCGGGCTTGTGACAACGTGAAGATGTATGTCAACTTGTTGCACGAATGCACATTCAATTCTGTAAGAGTTTGGAGACTGATCACATGTTGGGCGAGTGCCTTCCATATCCACTTCAGTTCTGGTAAGCCCCACATAGATAACTTCGCTAATCTTGAGAGACTCTTTCCATGCGGCGACTTAGAGGCATCCATTATGCATTCTAAATCTTCGCAATCGCGGACAACAAGACAAGTCAACTCATTTAAGCCCCTTTCATCTATGCTTGGCACAATATTGTAACAACCAATAATCCCATTTAAAAAAAGAATTTCCAGTTCTTGATACAAAGCCGAAAAAATACCGAGCGAGGTCGCTTCAGGAGGGTAGTTACAAATCATTAAGATCCTTGCCTTACCATCACGTTCCCTTTCAACATAAACTCCAACTTTATAGATGACGTACCTTTGCAATTTCGGGAATGTAAAGTCTTTTGGAAGACATACAACAGATCCGTCGACTTGGGAGTTCAACTCAGCAAGCCTAGCATTACTTTCTTTTGAACTCATCCCTTCAACCTCCCAATTTTTTATCGGACCATAAAATTCTTCTAATTCAGGAAATTTTTTTATCGTAATAGGAGAAACAGAACTGATATCAATATATAGAAGTTTCAATCTACGAAGTTCATCCGACAATTCTTCAGGAATTTCAATGGGAGAATCCTCGAGAAAAAGAATTTGAAGCCTCTTCAACTTTCCAAGGAAAGATGCTTCACTCACCTTACATCGAATCAACTGCAGAACCTGGAGGTTGGTGAGTCTCTGAAGCGATTTAAGTGAAAGAACTCCACCTATTATAGTGACAACTTTCAATGCTGGCATCCCTTTAAAAAAATGTTCTGGAATTTGCAATTCGTAATTATATACGGTGTTCTCCAATCGCAGAATATGAAGGTTAGGGCATACCAAACTACTAGGAAGCTCTTCTTCTTTATTTCCCATTACAGAGATTCCTTTGCACTGTTCCAGGCCTTTTTCCACCGCCCGTTCCAGCAATCTGATGCCATTTATACTAAACAATCTCTCTTCCTTCTCCTTCTTCTCTGTGCTTATCCATATGGCTACATCACGAACTATGTCATGCATTTTCACAGATCTGTCATTACCAGTGTCTAACAGCAGTGAAGCAGCTTTGAGTCCGTCAATTGTTCCATGCAGTAGGCTTCTGGTGTTCTCTATTGACTCAACTTGATACCAAGTCAACCCTACTGCATATCCAACCAAATCCTCCAAATTAATCTCATAATCTTCTGGAAACAGCGAACACAACAAGAAGCATAACTTGGAATTGTCATCATTCAAATTGTCGTAACTAAATTTGAGACAACCGTAAACGTCTAGGTTCTTCTCATCAATACCTTCTATTGCATAGAGTTTTGCAGCCTTTAGGTTATGTAGAGCCAGGTTCCATTCATTAAATCCTTTTCCTCTTAGTGCACTTCCAACAGCTTTAATAGCTAAAGGCAGCTCGTTACATTCTCCAGCAACTTCTTTGGAAACATCATTCAAGGTGGAGTCATTTTCATCAATGCCGGCATTTTTTCGCAGTAAAGCCAATCCTTCTTCTGGCGTTAGTGTACTAAGTTGAATCTGTGTGTCACAACCCAAAGAATCACAAACTGACTTTTTGCGAGTGGTTAGAAGGATTTTGCAACAATTATCTCTACCACCAACGGGAATACCTAATTTTTTCTCCAAGTCGAGTTGTTTCCAAACATCATCAAGGATTACGAGGATTTTGCTGCTTTTACTCTCAGAAAACATCAAGCGCAATCGGTCTGCTCTCTCTTTTTCATCTTTCTCATTTAGTGCCCAGCCTAACGACTTTGCTAGCTCACCTTGAACCTTTATTATATCTGGATCCTGAGACACAGTGGCTATCCCCACCTTATCAAAAATCTTTTGTTGCCGAAGTTGATTGCCCAGAGATTTTGCCAAGGTCGTCTTTCCTACACCGCCGAGACCGTGCAATCCCACCATCTTTGTGCTCTCTTTTTTCAGTGCTTCAGTGATCTGATTACAAGCCGATTCTGTAGTCTTGAAAGAAGAAAAAAATTTCGGTATAGGCAATTCTTCGTCTGGTGGTAGAGGTTTAGGACGGGCAACTGTGCTGAATTTGCCGCATTTCTTTTGTAGTTCGGACAACTTGCTACTCTTCTTTGATACTTTTCTACCCAGCCAGTATCGCCAACCCCAATTAGGACACCATCCATTAAGACAACTCTTCTTTTCATCTATCTTTTCTTTCAAATTTCGAACGTCGGCCATTTCTTTGTCTACATCCTCAAGCCATGTCTCGACATCTTTCTCGATTACAATGGCTCGGTGGATTTGTCGCTTTTGTTCTACTTTTTCATTGATGCCATCTTTTGCCTCCTTCAAATTAGTTTCTTCATCCTCAAGTTCTTTAATAACACTGTTGAAACAGAGCAGATAACGAGCTTGGTTTATGGTTGCATCCACCAACAACTCTCCAAGCCTTGATGCAACACCTGACAAAAGTTCCATGCTATTTATCTGCAATTAATAAAGTTGATCTCAGTAAGCTATAAGCAAAACAATGAGGCTTGATCACAAGATCGAACGAGAAAGTTTGATTACCTTTTTCTATTCTGTGAATGCACGTTTATTGACACTAGCTTTGACCAGTAAGAGCACAATGCAAACGTCGAGCTTTAAGTGGTCTTTAGCTGCAAAACAAAAGAGAGGAAATAAGTTAATTTATTATTATTATTATTTTTAAGGACAGATAAAGGTTAGCTAGCTTGCAGACAAATTTACTGAAATCAAGACAAACCTAAGAGTTTTCCTAATTTGTTCAAACATGGAACAAGTGTTTCACAGGAGTATATCCATAAAGGCCCCAGCGAACGTAATATGTGCTGGACTATATTGAAATTAGATTATTTTAGAAAATTTTAAATAAAAAATATCAAACAACAAAGAAATCTAATAGAATCTGGATAAACAGCATGGGAGAATATGGTAAAATTGATTAACTTGGTTCAAAAATTACAATTCTTTTTGAGATTTGAACCGACGATTTTGATTAAGGTCTCCTAAGCCACAAAGCATAACTCTTACTACTAAATTACACGCATTTTGTTACATTTAAATGTGGTCATATTCTTTTTATTATCTTTTTTTAGAAGGGACTCATGGTATACTTAAAAGAAATAATAATGATTTAGATGGGGCTGAAGCCCACTCATGAAAAAATTTAAAGGTTTTCAAGATAATTACCGATTTTTTTCCACCCAATATTCTAATAGAATGGTGCCAGAATTCTCAAATAATATCTTAATATTATTAAACTAGTTGGCACCCACCTATTGGATGATTAATTTAATAATTTGGTAAATTATCTAATACTCCATCTCACTATCTAATGATGTAAATGGTGGAGAAGGATCGTCTCCTAGACTTTTTTTCTCTCACTAAACTCTTAGTGAAATAAGTGGCCAAAATTGAATTTTAATTTTTGATATTGACAATCAAATTGGCTTGTTTCACATTATTAACAATTAAGTCAACTTTTTTTTCTCATTTTTTCAATTAGATTTGGAAGGCTATAAGAGAGTAGGAGAGAAAAAACACTAGAAGGAGATCTTAATCCATAAATAATATCTTATTTGGGATGGTAAAGATTGAGATAAATTTCCTCATAGTCTCTAAAGTTTTGGCCTATGCGCAGCCATAATTTTAGTATTTTTAAAAAGAATGGGATTATTTACATTCTAAAATCTATTTTGAATACTTTTTCACTCAACACACTCATTCAATAAATAAATTTTAAAAAATAATTTTTACTTTACACACTATTTCAAGTGTCAAAACTATCCTTCATTAGGACCATTTCATTAACTAATTATTTTCTATTGACACCCATAAAATATTCATCATTCTTGAACCATGCGGCGTTAATTAATGATTCCGAAGCATTATCAAGATTCAAGATTTGTGTTGAAATTCTTTCATCTGACATTTGAACCAAGCCACTAGCTATATACATATATACTTTCAAATGCAGCTCGGGGAATATTTTGTGAAACAATAAAGAGTACGTGGCTTGCTCATTTCCAAATCAAGTTCGGGGAAAAAACAGAGCATTTTTCTTTTATAATGGATTAGGTTAGACGATGAAGGGAAAATTATTAGCGATTGTTAGTACTTTTGTGTGTGTTAAGAGTAATAATATTATTTTAAATTATATTAATGCCTTTGGTAGTGAATTCAATTAGGGTTATTTTAGTAATATAAATTTTCATTAAAATTAAAGTGTCCAAATTATGATTTAGATTTTTTAAATGTAAAATAATATTTTTTTTATCTGATATAAATTAAAATTCAAACAAATGAAAAGTAAAGAATATTAATTAGCTTTTAATAGAAACAAATATAAATAGATGTTTTGAGTAGTTAATTTTTGTTATTTTATGCTATTGGTAGTTTGTGGATTAAATAATTTGTATAAGGATAAATGGGGGTTTGTATAATTTATACAAAGATAATCTCCAAAATAAGGTTATCTGTCGAATTTAAAAGTGTTATATAAGTAGTAATCGTATATGCATCAAAATTTTTAATAAAATTTATTTAGAAATTGGCCAATTGGGTTTTATGAAGAAAATAGAGGGGCAAGTAATTATGTAACAAGTAATTTGTAGGTTGTGGTACTTCTCCATACTTTAAATCACTTTTATCTAATCAATTGATAAATATTTTTTGGGCACCAACAAAATGAAAAGAAAAAGTTAAAAATAATTCTGAAATTAAAAACGTTAGGTACTGCCTATAAGCTATACAATTTTACCTTTTCTTCTATCACAATTAGTATTAGAAATAAAAATAGTTTCAAAATAAATGTAATTAGGAGGTAATATTATCTCAACAATACCTTATAGGGAAAAAGACATCTACATCCTAAAGTTTGGAGAAATGGTAGTAAAGACCCTAGGTTTTCAGAAAGGGATATCAAGACCCTTTTTTGACCGTAATACCCTTTAAATCTAGTAATTAGAAAATTGACTTTAAGATTTTTTAATTGACAAATTTAATATAAATAATATAATCTATCTAGTAGATTAATAATATTAACAATAAAAAAATATTAAAATTTAAATTCTTATATTTATTTTAATAATATATTTTTATTTATTATAAAGATTTTAAATAAATCCTTGGGTTAGATAGGTTTTCCAGTTAACAAAATATACCCCTATTAATAATATTGAAATTACTTTCTACGTAATATTTAAAATAATTATAATTTATTTATTTTAATATTATGTTTCTATTTATTATTAAAAATTACTTTATTAGAGTAATTTTTATTAATTAAAGCTTTAAAATCAATTTTCTAATTACTAAATTAAAAGGGTATTATGGTCAAAAGGGGTCTTTCCTTTTTGAAAACTTAGGGTTTTTGCGACCATCTCCCCAAACTTTGGAGTATAGGTGTCCTTTTCCCGACTTCATATAAAGATATTCCATAAGGTCTTATAATAACTTATATTATATGAATTTAATTAAAAGATCATTAATACTTAAATAATAATTATTATTATAGAAGACATTGTAATAAATTATTTGATATATATTATTAATGATACTATATATATGTGTATATAACTACATGATGGCTTGGATATATATTGTTAGTGGTAATAAATTTTAAAAAAAATTAAACTAATGATTTCATGTAATTCAATGGTGGATGATTTAAAATAATAAAATATTGTTTTGACTTTCAATATCAACCGTTAGACTGTGAGAAATTAATTGCTCAATGTTTTGTGTTAAATTTTTAAATTAAAATATCCTAAACCATTTGTTTTACTTAAAATACAAAAAATATATAAAGAAAATTTCTCATTAATTTTTATATTTTTATCATTAAAGTAATGACTCTTAGTAATATAAAATTTTATAATTAGTTAATTGCAATCAAATGATATCAATAAAATAATATTTCATGATTCATAAATTAAAGCTAATTAAGAATATATATTAGTTTTAACTTTTATGAAATCAACTAAGTGATATTAGAAAATAAAATAAAAATAAACTAGTGAAACTTAAATTTTATAAGGTTTGAATAATTTTCTACCATGTAAGAATATTAATTGTGACATAAACCATAGTTTCATGGTATATGTATGCCGAATGGGGTAACAAATAATATATACTTCACGATCATGATAGTATATAAAGTAGTGGATATTTTAATAAATAACATAAAATTCTTAAGACATAGGTGGTCAGTTATGTATATTTTGGGACATAGACAATCTCAATCAAGAGTTTATTGATGTGAATAGATGGCTTTCACTTAAATGTATGCACTTAATTGTGTTGTTTATTGGTATTAGATATTCACTTAAATGTATATACTTAATTGTGTTGTTTATTGGTATTACATGTAACAAAATTTTATATTAAATTTTAAAGTTTTATATTGTTGTTTCTATTGAATTTATAAATACAATAAAATTATGGCCATCAACAATCACAACCAACTGCCACCAACAATTAGATTCTCATATCCGTTGACGACAATTTTTTATACTATTGGAACTCCAATCTTTGAAGCTACACAATAGTTAAAGTGTACCGACATCAATAGAACTTCCGTTCATTGTAGATCTATAGTCAAAGTTTCGAATCTTAAAAATTTGACAGCAGATTTATGTCAAATGAAAGCTTGTTACCAGTAATTCTTATACAATTATGTTGTTATAGTAATAAGGATTCTAATGGTACTAAAATGCACTCCATTAGACAAAAAGATCCGACGACTAGTGGCGACAATAACTATCATTAGTGACTTGGAGGTAATTGCCGTTAATAAATTATTTTTAACTTAATAATTAATACAAACAAATAAAAAAGTAATTTAAGGAAAATTAATGTAATAAATAATTGAATTAAAAAAAAATAAAACCTAAATTCTCGACCATTTATCCGTATGTTTCGAATCCAACGTTCAAAATTGGAATAAAACATAGTATAGCCATTGGAAGTAAAACAAACATTAAAGAGACTAGGAAAAAATATCTCATACCTTCTATAATGATACATCCTCAATCACTGCAGAAAGCTCCAATTAAAAAGTCGCACAAGTTCGGAGAAAATTACCTAACAACACAAATAAACATCAAATCAAAGCAACATAGGATCCAGCTAACTAACATCATAAGTAAGTCCTTGTTCTCAGTCAAATCTTGCATTCTTAGGATAAAAAAAAAAAAAATTGAAAGAATAACGGTAACTGGAAAGTTTGACGACATAAAGATCTAGCTAAATTTTAAGAAGCAAAAGTAAATAATGAAAGCTCAATAAAAGATCATCAGCATTAACATACCGAAATGAGAGCAGCTCACAGAACTGGTAATTTCCAAGAACAGGAAAAATAAGTGAGCTGATATTGAGGACAACTAAAGTAGTCATGGAGTAATTTGCTATTGAGGACACCTAAAATAAGAAAATTAATTAACATTGCTCTATACACCATTTCAATAATTTGACTATTAAAAAAAAATCCTATCTAGATCACGATTTCTCAAAATGATGCTTTTTCTAATTAAATAAATCAAAATGCTTGCTTCTTTCTTTTTCAAAAATTGGCAATGGCATCAATTTTTTGCTAGATTATTATCACCAAAAGCACAAGCAAGGAATCAGAATACTCTCTGAAACCAACCATGTAAAGAGTAGAAGTAAGTGGTCAATTGTAAATTAGTCTTTCTTTTTTCTTTGTTATTTTTTCATTTTTTGAATGTGAACTAAATAAATTTAAGGGTGAAGCTATTACATCTTGAAAACTATAACTGAACACCCATTTTTTAAATTAATTTTTTATTACTAAAATAACCATGGAGTAATTTGCTACTAAGGAAAACTAGAATAATAAAATGAATAATGATTGCTCTATACACCCTTTTCTAAGTCTATCGTCTTCTTAATTGTTAGGAAATTGGTGGGTGAAGCAGACACGCAGCTAAAGTAAAATTGATAGAAAAATAAAGAACAAGCACAAAAGAGAATACCAGAAATTACGTGGTTCGGCTTTTAGCCTACGTCCACGGGCGAAGACAGAAAGAAATATTATACTAGTGAAAAGGAGTTACAAGTATTGTAGTATTTTAGCTCACTACCCAAAACCCCAATACACCCAAACTCTCAAATCACTAAGCACACAAAATTATTTTCTCTTGCAAGAATTACTTCTCTCAACTCTCAACTCTCTCTACAAAAAATTGCCTCTTCAAGATTGGAATGAAAAATGAGGGTGGGAAGCCCTCTTTATATAGCCAAAATTTTGGCTCTTTTTTTTTTTTTTTTTTTTTTTTTATTGGAGTCATTCAACACGGCACCACCAACAATGGCGGGCCGTGTTGAATGTTGAATGGTTGGCACCGGCCATCTAGATGGCCGGCGCCAGCCATGACTTTCAACATTCTCCCACTTGGAGATTTGATTGAGGACCAATCAATCTCCACACCATCCTTTCTGCTTCGCCATAGTCATGTTGCCTACGTTGCTGCTAGGCCACAGGAGGATCTACTCCAGACAAACTTATCAGTATTTATCGGCTTGGTCAAAACATCTGCTAGGTTCTCCTTCGTATGGATTTTCTGTAAATCCACACTTCCATCTTCCACTACTTCTCGAACGAAGTGATACTGAACTCCTATGTGCTTTGTCCTGGAATGAAAAGCTGGATTCCTTGCAATGTGCAAGGCACTCTGACTGTCACAAAACACAGGAATTTTCTGTTGTTTGTGCCCGAGCTCCTCCAATAATCTTTGTATCCAGATAGCTTCCTTGCAAGCTTGTGTAGCTGCCATGTATTCTGCTTCTGTTGTAGATAAAGCCACAACGGTCTGCAGTTTCGAAACCCAGCTTACAGCTGCTCCCGCAAGTGTAAACACATAACCAGTAGTGGATTTCCTTTTATCAAGATCTCCTGCAAAATCTGAATCCACATAGCCCCTGACAGTAAATTCTGATCCTCCATAACATAATGCAACATCTGAGGTTCCTCTGATGTATCTCAGAATCCTCTTCACAGCTATCCAATGCTCTCCGCCAGGATTCGCCATGTATCGACTGACTGCTCCCACTGCTTGTGCAATGTCCGGTCTTGTACATATCATAGCGAACATCAAACTTCCCACTGCTGATGCATACGCTACTCGAGACATCTCCTTCCTCTCTGCTTCATTGCTAGGACACATACTTGAGGATAATTTGAAATTAACAGGAAGTGGGGTAGAAATTGACTTACAATCTTGCATGTTGAAGCGCCGTAAGATTTTCTTCAAATAATTCTTCTGTGAGAGCCAAATCTTCCTGTTATTTCTGTCTCGGTGAATTTGCATCCCTAGAATCTTGTTTGCTGGTCCCAAGTCCTTCATTTCAAACTCCCTAGCCAACTGTGCCTTCAATTCTTGGATTCGATCTTTGTTGGGATCTGCTACCAACATGTCATCCACATACAACAGTAAAATGATGAAATCATTATCTTCAAACCTCTTGTAATATGTACAATGATCTGAACTGAGTCTGTTGTATCCAAGGCTCATGATGAAGGAATCAAATCTCTTATACCAACACCTCGGCGCCTGTTTGAGACCGTATAGAGATTTGTTCAACCTGCAAACCAAGTTCTCCTTTCCTTTTTCTGCAAAACCTTCTGGTTGGAGCATATAAATTTCTTCTTCAAGTTCTCCATGAAGAAATGCAGTTTTAACATCTAACTGCTCTAGATGTAGGTCAAATGTAGCACACATTGCCAAGACTATTCTGACTGTTGTGAGTCGAACCACCGGAGAAAATATCTCGTTGAAGTCAATACCTTCTTTCTGAGCATATCCTTTCACTACCAGTCTTGCACGATACCGCTCCACTTGGTCATTGCCATCACGTTTGATCTTGTAGACCCATTTGTTTCCAATGGCTTTTCTTCCACGTGGTAGTGGTACAAGTTCCCATGTCTTGTTCTTGTGTAGAGCTTCAATTTCTTCCTGCATTGCTGTCATCCATAAAGCAACATCTGAGCTGTTTAAAGCTTCATGGAAAGTTGAAGGCTCTCCATCCTCTGTTAGAAGACAGTATGCAACGTTGATCTCTGTGACATACTCCGAGTGCCACGTTGGCGGTCGTCTCTCACGAGTTGACCGACGAACTTCTGGAGCCTCGGACTCAACTGGTTCTTGTTCCTCGTGCTCTGATGCTACTTCAGAAGAATCTGAATCTTCTGGATTATTTTCGACATATACCGGCACAGTCTCTGACTTTTCTTTTACAGTGCCATCATCTTCATCTTTTCTTTGCAGTTGATCTTCTACAAAAATAACATCTCTGCTGATGACGATCTTGTGGGCAGTGGGGTCCCACAGACGATACCCCTTTACTCCATCAGCATACCCCAAGAAGATACATCTTCTAGATTTTGCATCCAGCTTTGTTCTTTCTTGGGCATTGTACATCACGTACACAGGACATCCAAATGCATGTAGGTATGAATAATCAGCTGGCTTTCCAGTCCACATCTCCATCGCTGTCTTCAACCCAATAGCTGTAGATGGCGACCGATTTACTATATAACAGGCAGTTTTGGCTGCTTCTGCCCAGAATGAATTGGGTAGACCAGCAGTCCTCAACATAGCTCTTATTCTTTCTGTAAGAGTTCTGTTCATCCGTTCTGCCACTCCATTTTGTTGAGGAGTGTATGCCACCGTGAACTGTCTCTGAATACCTTCTTGCTTACAGAAAGTAAGAAACTCGCCGTCTGTATATTCTCCACCATTATCTGTCCTCAAGCACTTGATCTTTTTACCAGATTCAAGTTCCACCCGCGCTTTGTATTCTTTAAACACTGGAAATACATCTGACTTTTTCTTAATTGGATACACCCAACATCTTCTGGAATAATCATCAATGAAAGTCACCATGTACTTTGCACCTCCCATGGATATATCCGGTGATTCCCAGACATCAGAATAAATCAAGTCTAGAATATATTTACTTCTAGCAATAGATCTACTGAATTTTAATCTATGCTGCTTACTTGTAACACAATGCTCGCAAAATGGTAAACTTACCGATTTGAGCCCCGGAAGCAATTTTCGCTCAGAGAGAATCTTCAAGCCTTGTTCTGACATGTGGCCGAGTTTGAGATGCCACATCATCGTTGATTCTTCTCCATTTGACGCGACACACGCATCAGCCTCCTGTAGTGTTTCTCCTTTAAGCATGAATAAATTAGCACCAATCTTTTCTGCCTTCATCAATACAAGCGCGTATTTAATGATCTTCATTATTCCATTCTCCACATGAGTTTTGTACCCATGACTATCCATTTGTCCCAAAGACAATAGATTTTTCTTCAGGCCATTGACATGTCTTACCTCTCCAATTGTGCGAATTGTACCATCAAACATTTTTATTTTGATAGTACCAATACCAGCGATCTCCAAGGCATGATCGTTACCCATATATACAGATCCTCCTGAGATAGGTTCATATGTGTGGAACCATTCTCTCCTAGAGGTCATGTGCCAGGTAGCTCCCGAGTCTATAAGCCAGACATCAGAAAGTCGTTTTCTGCCTTCTGAAACAGTTGTTGCCTCACTGTAGAGAATTTCGCCATCATCCGAGGTACTTGCTACACACCCCTGAGCATTTGATGACTCAGGTTCTTTGCCCTCTCTTTTCTTCTGGTTACTCCAACACTCCTTTTTGACGTGCCCTTTCTTGCCACATTTGTAGCATTTAACATTCTTCTTACTTCTGGATTTTGATCTACCCTGATTTTGACTCCCACTGGGGCCACGTTCCGTTGATTTCCCTCTCGTCACTGATAGCGCCTCCGCTTGCTGCGAACTTGCTTGTCTGTTTTCCTTATTTTTCCGTCTGCTCTCCTCATTTAATACGGAGGCTGCAACATCGTCGAAAACTAGACTCTCCACTGGATTGTTGTTCGTCAGGTTGATGATGAGTTGATCATATGAATCTGGTAGACTTTGAAGTAGAAGCTCTGCACGTTCATTTTCCTCTATATTATGACCCAACGTTGTGAGTTGTGAAAATAGAGTCTTCAATGTGTTGATGTGGTCGGTCACCATTGTAGATTCCGTCATTCGAAGAGTATAGAGTTTTCTCTTCAAGAAGATTTTATTGTGTAGTGACTTGGCCTCATACAATTTTGTGAGAGTATCCCATATTTCCTTCGCTGTGTTTTTCTCTGCCACACTGGATAATACTCCATCCGCAAGTGCCAAGTGTAGATCAGAAATGGCATTGCCGTCTACCTCGTTCCACTTGTCATCAGTTATCTCCATGGGCCTTTCTCCAATTGCTGCCAAGCAATTATTTTTCCTCAATACAGCTTTCATCTTCATTTTCCACAACGAAAAATTATTTCCGTTAAATTTCTCAATTTCATACTTTGCCGCCATTTTATTGATAAATACTGTACACAAGCTAGTGTACCACCTTGAATAGTTGTGAGTATGTGTGAGAATGCACACCAGGAAAGTTCCCAGGAAAGACTGGAGGGGTCACAATGGTCCCACTTAAAACCCAGACTCCTTAAGCTCTTATCGCCTTTGTGACAGAACTTTCCTAGACATGTACAGAATCACACAGTTGCTTTACTCACACCACTATTCCCTGCTTTGCACCGTAAAATTCTTGGATCGCTTCCACCGTTTCACGTGAATAGTACCGTATACATGAATAGTGCCGTACACCGTATACGTGAATAGTGCCGTACGCCGTATACGTGAATAGTGCCGTACACCGTATACGTGAATAGTGCCGTAAGCCGTATACGTGAATAGTATCGTATGCCGTATACGTGAATAGTGCCGTACGCCGTATACGTGAATAGTGCCGTACACCGTATACGTGAATAGTGCCGTACGCCGTATACGTGAATACGTGAACAATTCCTGACTCCAAAAATACAACCAATAGCTCTGATACCACTGTTAGGAAATTGGTGGGTGAAGCAGACACGCAGCTAAAGTAAAATTGATAGAAAAATAAAGAACAAGCACAAAAGAGAATACCAGAAATTACGTGGTTCGGCTTTTAGCCTACGTCCACGGGCGAAGACAGAAAGAAATATTATACTAGTGAAAAGGAGTTACAAGTATTGTAGTATTTTAGCTCACTACCCAAAACCCCAATACACCCAAACTCTCAAATCACTAAGCACACAAAATTATTTTCTCTTGCAAGAATTACTTCTCTCAACTCTCAACTCTCTCTACAAAAAATTGCCTCTTCAAGATTGGAATGAAAAATGAGGGTGGGAAGCCCTCTTTATATAGCCAAAATTTTGGCTCTTTTTTTTTTTTTTTTTTTATTGGAGTCATTCAACACGGCACCACCAACAATGGCGGGCCGTGTTGAATGTTGAATGGTTGGCACCGGCCATCTAGATGGCCGGCGCCAGCCATGACTTTCAACATTAATTTCATAATTTGGCTGTCAAAAAGTAATCTATCTAGATCACGATTTCTCAAAATGATGCTTTTTCTATCTAAATAAATGAAAATGCTTGTTTCTTTCTTTCTCGAAAAGAAAAAGTGGCAATGGCATCAATTTTTGCTTGCAAGCACAGCGAGGAATCAGTATACTCTCGGAAACTAACCATATTAAGAGTAGAAATATTTATTTGGTTATCATGAAGTAAGTTAGAAATCAATTATAAATGGTCTTTTTTTTATTTTTTAATGTGAACTATATAAATTTAAGGTGAGGTTATTTACACTTTGAAAAACATTCTGAAAACCATTATTTCATTAAATTTTTTATTACTAAAGGTCCGTTTGTGGCAGCTACGCTGTGGCAGCGCAGCTGTCCCACACGCTCTCTAAAATAGCCATGGAGTAATTTCTTACTGAGGATAACTAGAATAATAAAATCAATTATCATTCTTCCTTGAACCCGTTTCTAGATGTATCTTCTTCTTGATTTGGTAACTTGGCTGTCAAAAAGAAATCTATCTAGATCACGATTCCTCAAAATGATGCTTTTTCGGATGAAATAAATGAAATTGAACCTACAATCTGCCACAAACACGTTATAATGAGCCTAATGAAAAGCAGTATGAGAAATTTTGCTTCCTTGTTGTTTCTTCCATATGTAACGGTAGGAAAAAGAAATTTAAGTCCTAGAAACAAATGGATGAAGAATTATCAATAATTAAAATTAAAAAAAAAACAGAGTTATAAAAGAATCACAGTTCCACCAAAAATTAAGAGTTATTTTATTTGGTGGTTTCCTATCCCGAAAGCATTACTTGTAAATATGTGCTAACAAGTAATAATTAAGAAAGTTAAAGCCAATCATTTAGAATGGAGAAAAATGGAAACATCCGGAATATTGTTATGTGTTTTCAGTGCGTATCTACCAATCAATAATGAAAAATTAAATACGCATGTTACGAAAATTTAATAAAGAGAACTGGAGTGACAAAATTTTTATTATTCTATCTTCTCTCCTCTGAAACTTCCTTAATTTGGTTGGGAGTGCTTTGTCTTAGGCAGTGGATCTGTTATAAATTCCCTATGCTAAAGTTAATATTTTGATTGAAGAAAAAAATAGAGGAGAAAATTTTTATTAAAGTATAACAGAATTTGGTAAATTTAGAATTGAGGAGAGAAAATGAGTCTAAATTCGAAAATTTTGGCACTAATTACATATCATTATTTGGGCATAAATTCATTTCTCTGCTTTCATATGATTTGGTCTTTCATTGTTACGGTGCCAAATTTTTATTTAAAGATGTAAGATAGTGGTACTATAGCTTAGATTTTCCGTAATTACTATATGGTAAGTACAAAATAAAATACCAGTTTAAAATATAAAAATGAAAAACTATTTTTATAACCAATATTCAATTAAATACATTTGAAACTCTATTTTTTCTTAATAAAAAAAATTCTAATTTATTTTCTCAATTTATCTAAACAACTTTACCTAATCAAGCTAAATCTACATATTACCCTAAACCTTAATTCATAAACACCCAATCAATCCAATTGTTAAATCCGATTTCATAATTAAAAAAGCTAAATTCTATTTTATTATTTATGGTGCAAACTAAAAAATGCCCTTGAAGTTAAGGGTAAAATTGATATTTTATTTAAATTTTATTAATATTCTAATAATGTTAATGTCTTAGTGGTTAATAAAATCACAAAGTCAAACTTTTGTAGTATTTTTTATAATAAGGTAAAGATATATGTTTGATAATTTTCCTACGTCTTTTTACGTTAAATTGAGTCTCAAGGGAAAAATGGTTAATTTGCTACAATTCTGTCAGTTTTCTGATGGAAGATAATTTTGAAACGTAGAATGAAAGAATAAGTCAAAACTAGAATCAAACGTAGAATTTGAAATCCATACGAACTCTAACGTATTAGAATGAAAGAATAAGGACGATCGATGAACTAGACTCAAACAAAAACATGCCCAGTTAAAAACCGAAGGTAAATAAATAAAAATGGTATAAAATTGCGAACAAAATTAATGAAATGAAGAGAAAATCACAGGAATCCTATGAAGAGGAAGGTAAACGAAACCTTGGGGAGCCGAGAAGATGCCTTTTTTGTTGACGTTTGTGCCTATACATACATTTTTTTTTTTAATTTTGAAGAAAGTATTGGTTAACAGAACGAACTATTGATAATAGATGCTGGCAATTTCAACAAGGACAATCTTCGATTCAAATGTACCCCTATGATAAAGAAAAAGCCAACTTGGCTAAATTTTGAGCTCCACATTACAAGATCTAGGTGTATGTTTAACTATGCAAAATGAAACATCTATTAATTGTAAGTCCCTTGACCTCTGGAACCAGACAACTAGTCTCTTTCCTACTAGACAACCTTCCATCGATCAGACTAATAATATTTACTAAATCATGTTCTACAGTTAATGAAGTTGGACCCAAGGCAATGTCGCAGGCCGCTCAAATTTCCTGTAATTGGAGGATAATTATGTGCACATGAGTTTGCTTAGCAAAAATCCGTCTAGGCGTGGAGTGCGCTTAAAAGCGGGATGCACTTAGAAGTGGGATGCGCTTAGCAAATCATTCAAGCCCGACCCAAGATCTAGAACTCTCTGCAAATTATAAATAAGCTAAAAGTTTCTATGTTTCTCCACATAGTTCCCTAGGATATTTATGGAAGTTGCTAGGAAGTTTCCTCCCCAAGAACTCTAATACCTATAAATAGGGGTGGGCCCCTTCATTTGCCCATCAACCACACCACACACACAAACACTTCAGCACACACACAAGCTCTCTAGATTTTGTAAAAAGCTCTCTTGTATATTCTCTCTTTGAGAGTAATAAAATCATATTCAGCCATACTGCTCTACTTCTCTCTAGCATTTTCCACAAGTGTTCTTGCTTCGCTAGTTTGAGGAGTGTTCTAGGCTTGCTTAGCAACTTGTTTGCTACAAGGACATCTTGGTCACAAAACATGGACATGCAAGGAAAAAAAAATATTGATACATTCTAAAAATAATACGCATTCTTCTACAGTGAACCAAAAAATTTAGGCTAATGGTAGCAAGTGAAGGAATTGTGATTTCACGTGCATTTTGTTGACATGAACCTAAAGAACTTTTTTATAGTTTATATTGTTTAATATAACATTTGAATTGCAAAATATGGGTACAAAATGGATACATGAAGTGATAAAACTAAGCTGATTATGATAAATATTGAATTATAAGATTTACGTTTAATCATAAAGACATAAGTGGCGCACAAAGTCACGAATTATCATCCATGATGCCATAAACATTAAAATTGAGGTGCATGTAATGGTTTTGGACTATCGGTGTATATCAAGAGGTCAATTGAAAGCACATGGAGATAAGTTAAATTTTTAGAATTCATTGTCTCTAGAATATCTATACATACTATATTCTTTAGTTTTGCTTCAATTGTTGAAATTCCCGTAATAAACATGAACAACAACGGGATTCCGAAAATCGAAATCAACACAAGGTCTGTAACATTCTTTATGTTCCAACGCTTCGATGGCAGCAGCCACCAGCCAATAACAAATGATGATCAGCAAAATTTCGGAGAGGCTACCAGATTATTAAATAAGTTTTTGCTGTTAATTAAGGAATTAATTGAACAACGTTAAATTATGGAGAAAATCTTTCGTGATGCAAACACATGCTTTTGCCCTCCAAATCAAACACTCACCATTGTAGGCCCCAATGTCGTCTTTATAGATTTTCCATCTTTATGATATGTGCTCTTCTTATCAGGAAAAAAAAAAAAAAAATTCCAGCCGCAAACATCGCCGAAATTTCACATTATTAAATCTAAATTCATTCATTTCTTGACAAGGCATATCTCCTGCCTCTTCAACTTGCTTCTTGCATCTAGCCAGCTATATATCAACAAAATTTACGCCTCGAATCCGTTCCTATTAACTACAAATCCAAAATAATAATAATAATAATAAAAAGAAAAATCTTGAAGTAAGAGAGCGTAAATACTATTTTAAACAATGTAATCCAATGTCATTCTCTTAAGAACATGATGAATATTTGTTAGCACGGACAATTTTTTTTTTTTTTAATGATTATGTTGATGTTTCCTAAAACATTGAGGGGCAGCTTGAAATTAACCTTTTCGAATACCCTAAACCCTCAACCCAAATCAGGTCCAGTTGTGTGCTATGTTCCCTCCATCAGTCTTAATTTTTATTACAGTGGTACCGTACCACTGTTGCAACATAGCTGGACCCATTATAAACACTTGAAGTCAAAGTTAATGTTTTAATTGTTAAGAAAAGTTAGAAGAATAAATTTTTTTATAAGAGAATTGGGTTTAAATTTAGAATTCTTTGGAGGAAATGAGTGTAAATTCCAATAATATAATTCAGCACTATTTATATATATCATTAGTTGGGTGAAAAATTAATTTCTCTCCTTTGATGTGATTTTCATCATTTATTTTCATATGATGGTAATTTTTTGTTTAGAGTGAAGTTATTGGCACCCTTTCATTATCCTTATAAAATCATACTTCAAATAAAATTATACTTAAAGACAATAGAATTAATAACATAGTTTTTTTTCCAAACAAATAACTCACATTCATAATTTTTTTTTCTTCTAATTTTCTACAAGTTGCTTTGTATCTAACTAAAATAAATTATACAAATTTAGAATAATCTATTATTCTTTTTAAATTTCTTATTGATTAAATATTTGTGTGCTTAAGATAGCTTTAAAATTATAAGATAAAATATATATAATTTAAGCCAATGATTAACATTAAAATATCTATCTCTCATAAAAGTTTTTAATTTGTGCGTAGGATAATAATAAAATTGCAAAAGAAATGAAAAATAGCATACCACTATTTTGAGTTTAAACAATAAAAAATTAAATGAAAAATTAGAAGTGTATTTAAAAAAAGGATATTTTTAAAAATAAAATAAATATAATTTAAAAAAAAAAAGAGTTTCATGAGGGGTGCAATAGTTCAACTCTTCTGTTTATAAGTTTTAAGATGTTGGTATCCGTGGCTTAGCTTTTCCCTAATTATTATATTAAAATGTAACAACAATGATGATCAACCCTAATTTCATGGAGGTCAAAGATTTTGGTCATGCCGCATTAATTAGTTCAGTCATACTTTCTACAAATTTATTTACATTTAATAATTTGACCAAGACTAGGTAAGGTGCCGCCTGGAGTCATAGAATTTTTTATGTCAAAAGCGCGTTTCACTTCAATTAAGCCATAAATGTCGTTTAATATGCTCATTTTGTTTTTTTTTTTTAAAGTTTTATTAATTTTTTTTGTTTTTAAAATATCATTTATTTATTTTTTAATTTTTTTTAAAGGTAAAGAAGTGGGTAAAGTTCAAATTCAATTTTTATTCCTTACGCCATGGCCCCTAAAATTTGAACTTAGGTGACCAAATGTATAATAATAGGCATCTCAAATTTCATTTCTAATGATATGCAATTTATTAAGAGATTCTGTTAGAGTGCAATTTATGCACTAGTTTTGCATTGTTTACTTCCCTTAATATCGATGTTTTGCACTTAATAATAGTGATTTACTTGTGTTTTACTTTTGTAGGTGCAATTCTATTGATTGGTGATAAAATTGAGCTATAAGATGATGTTTAAGGATGATTGTTCTCTTGGAGAAATTATGAGCGGCAGAAGAACTTTGTTGATAAGGCGTGGGCGCGTGCTGTCAACTGCGGACCTGCAGTTTTTAGTTTAACGTGTTTTGCATTTTTGGTTATTTTTGTAATTACGAATTTAATATTTCAGATATTAGTATTTTATTTTAAATAGAATTCTAAAAGAGAGGAGAGAGAGAGTATTTAAGGGAGGAATCTATTGTGAAAATAGGGGAATGGGGAGAAAAGAAAGAAACCCTAAATCTTAATTTTTCTCTTCTCTCTATGAAAAACTAAACTTATTTTTCTGGTTGAAGGATAATGAAGCTTTGATTCATCACTACTGTGAGATCTTTCTTGTGCTTTAATTGTTTTATTGCTTTTTGGGTATTTGTTTATTCTCTGAATTATTTTCATGATTATGTTTGTTAATTAGGTAATTGACCACTATTTAATTATCAACTTAATCTATTGTCAATTAAAGGATTCATCGTATGAAGAATTTAATGTTTGTGACAAATAACATAGTAGAGAGTTGTATTGTGAGAATAAATAATCTAATTTAAATTAATCATCATATGTATTGATTAGGATTTGGGTCTCTCTGGTTTTTCAGGCTGTCAATTGATTAAATCATATGATCGTATCTAGGGTTGTCTATTGATTAGGGAAATATCCAACGGTCGTACCTTGGTTATCGACTAGTTAAGGAGAGATTGGCTATTAGAGGGTCTCAATAGCTATAACCGGTCTATTCATAAGTAATAATAATCTATATTTGAATCAATGATCAGTAGTCGAATCAAGCTGAGTTAATTCCTTCAACCAGAGCTTTCTCCAATTTGAATTACAACTTTAATTTACATTCTTGTTATTTTAATTTGATTTTTATTATTATCAACAATTTCCCCATTTTACGTTTTACGTTTCAAAAGGATTTAAATAATTACCGATCTCTGTGGACACGACCCTACTCAATCACTATACACAATTTATTTAGAGTAGGAATTTATTTTTGTTGGCTTCGACAACCATCAAATTTTGGCGCCGTTGCCGGGGATTGGTGTCGTTTATTTAATCCTTTTTACGTTTTACTTGGTGTATGGTTCGTTCTTCTTGTACAGGTACACTTTCATTTGATCCTGAAATTGAGAAGACAGCTCACCAGCTGAGACAGCAGACGAAGCGAGCTTAGCAACGATCCTCGTCGCCTTTGCTTTCTGAAACAGATACGGTGTCTGATTTAGTTGAATCATCTAGCGATTCGGAAGAACAAGTGATGGATAGAGCTGCACCTGTAGAAAGAACTCTTAGAGAGTTAACTGAACCAGACTTGAATCAGCAACCACTCTGCATTCAATATGTAGACTTAGAGGTAAATTTTGAATTAAAGTCCGGTCTTATTCATTTATTACCCAAGTTTCATGGTTTTGCAGGTGAAGATCCTCATAAACATCTTAAGGAGTTTCATGTTGTGTGTTCAAGTATGAGACCACAAGGTGTGACTAAAGAGCAGATTAAGCTGCGTGCTTTTCCGTTCTCTTTAGATGGGTTAGCTAAAGATTGGTTGTACTACTTGCCTCCTGGATCGATTACAACGTGGAATGGTTGAAGAAGCAGTTCCTCGAGAAGTACTTTCCTGCTTCAAGAGCAGCTAACATCAGAAAAGACATTTGTGGGATCAGACAACTTCCTGGGGAGACTTTGTATGAGTATTGGGAGCGATTCAAACAATTGTGTGCCAGCTGTCCTTAGCATCAGATTTCTGATCAACTTCTTATTCAATATTTTTACGAAGGACTATCATTGATGGATAGGAGTATGATAGATGCTGCTAGTGGAGGCGTGTTGGTGAACAAGACCCCTACTCAAGCAAGGGAGCTGATATCAAATATGGCTGTCAACGCACAACAATTTGGCAGCAGGTAAGATCTCACTTCAAGGAAGGTGAATGAGGTAAATATTTCTTCTGTTGAACAACGTTTAAATAAACTTACTTCTCTTGTGGAAAAGTTTGTTGTAGGTAATGTGCAATAGGTGAAGACTTGTGGCATTTGTTACAATATGGGTCATTCAACTGATATGTGTCCTACACTTCAAGAAGAACCCGTTGAACAAGCCAATGCAGTTGGAGAATTTCCAGGCATGCCTCAGAGGAGGTATGATCCTTATGCACAAACATACAATCCGGGATGGAAGGATCACCCCAACTTCAGCTATGGAGTTAGGCCGTCAGGATTCCCACAACAGTATCCACCAAGACAACCAGCACCTCCACAGTCAAACTCCAAGTCAGGTATATCTCTTGAAGAAATTGTTAAATCACTTGCGACTAACACTCAACAATTTCAGCAGGCAACTACAGCAAGCATTCAGAATTTGGAGAACCAAATGAGTCAATTGGCGACTACAGTGAGTCGTCTGGAGTCTCAAGTATTAGGGAGATTGCCTTCACAATCTGAGGTGAATCCAAAGCAAAACGTTAGTGCTGTCATCCTTAGAAGTGGAAAAGAGTTACAAGAGCCTAGTAAGAAAGTGACAAAGCATGTAGAAGATGAGCTTGAGAAGAATGAATTGATGCCTAAATCTCAAGATGCGCAACCCACCAGAGCGAAACCCTTACCTATTGTGATACCTCCTCCTTTTCCAAGCCGGTTTGCAAAATCCAAGAAGGAGGAACAAGAGAAAGACATCCTTGAGACATTTCGCAAGGTTGGGGTAAATATTCCTTTATTAGATGTTATAAAACAAATACCTCGATATGCTAAAGTCCTTAAGGAACTGTGCACCTCTAAGAAAAAATTAAGAGGAGATGAAAAAGTTCACATGAGGGAGAATTTTTCAGCAATTCTTCAAAAAAAACTACCTCCTAAGTGCAAGGATCCAGGTATGTTTACTATCCCTTGTAAAATTGGTAGTGTTAGAATTGAAAAGGCTTTGTTAGATCTAGGAGCTTCTATTAATGTCATGCTTCGTTCCATTTATTCATCTTTGAATGTTGGTCCATTAAAAGAAACTGGCGTGATAATTCAACTAACTGATAGGTCTAATGCATATCCTGATGGGGTATTAGAAGATGTCTTAGTACAAGTTAATGAGTTGGTTTTTCCTACTGATTTTTATGTACTTGATATGGAAGATGATAACTCTTCTAATTCTGTCCCAATTTTACTAGGAAGACCTTTTCTTAAGACTGCTAGGACTAAAATGGATGTACATAAATGGACTCTCACTATGGAGTTTGATGGAGAGGTTATAGAATTCAATATGAATGATGCCATGAAATATCCTAGTGAGGAACATTCAGTATTTTCTGTGGATGTTATTAACCCTATAGTGCAGGAAGTTTTTTACAAGAAAAAGACGAAGACATTTCATGATAGAATGATTTTGAGAAATGAGTTCTCTATTGGTCAAAAAGTTCTTCTTTTTCATTCTAAGCTTAAACTTTTTCCGGGTAAATTACGTTCTTGCTGGGTTGGACCTTTTATTGTTACTAATGTTTTTCCTCATAGTGCAGTTGAGATTCGAAGTCCGACCTCTGACAAAGTTTTTAAGGTTAACGGCCATCGCTTAAAACCTTTTTATGAAGGTTTTTCGGTGAATATTGTGGAGGATGTGGCTCTCGAGAGTCTTAATTATGGAGATTGATGCATAAATGTGTCTAGCCAAAGACATAAAACAAAGGCGCTTTTTGGGAGGCAACCCAAATGATTTATTTATTTTGGTTTTTGTTATATCTTCTTTTAATTTTGATTCAGATTTTTTTTTTAAATAATGTGTTTGCTTATTTTGGCCAGAAGAAAATGTTTGATAAGGCGTGCCCACGTCCTAACTAAAAAGTACTTCTGTAATTTTTAAAGTAAAATAGTTTTAAGGCGTGCCCACGTGCTTATTAAAAAAGTACTTCTGAAATTTTTAGTGTCTCAAAGTGATTCATCACAAAAAAAAATATAAAAAAAAATTTATTTATTTTATTTTATTTATTTTAAAAAAACGAAAAAAAAAGAGATTTTCTTTTGTTCTTTCTTTTATATATTTATTTATTTATTTATAAAAAAAATTCAAAAATCACTGAAACATCACTACAACTACAGGTCTTTATGTGTCAATGAACTGCAGAAGCTAATGATCTACTTGTAGTAGACTTCTATTGCCCCTGCCGTTCTAGGAAGACAAACAAGTTCAGGAACTACTTCTGGACCAAACTCATAATATTGCCACTGCTTTGTGCCAATCTCAGAGGGAAAGAAGATTGAAGTTCCTAAATAAGGCACATCATGATTTGATAGAAGTACCACTATAAGGAAAAATTGATTTCAGGAAAGCACTAAATTATGACATAATCTCCCCCTAATGGTCTAAAGTAGTCAAGAAATGATATTAACCAAGTAAAAACACATAAACTAGTTGAGATACAAAGTTATCATAAAAGTCAATTTTGATCACAAATCCATTAAAATTAAAAGTCATCAGAAACTTAGAGAAAATTATAATTTAGCACTCAGCTAAATTGCAGATTCTGTAACTGACAGCTAAGTCCACATTGGCCTTGCATCAGCTGAGTTTGGGTTGCTTTTCCTCTCTCCTGCAACGCGTGGAAGCTCCCCATTTGCTGTGTTATACAGAGTCGGTACCGTAGCAAGCTCTTATAATTTAAGTTTGATCACTGTAGACAATAGTCTGCCTCTGCTCAAAAGCTATGCTGCAAGATATAACATCTTTGCAATGTTATACTTTCTAAAAGTAATAAGAAATGGAACCAAGGGGTAAATCGAACACCAAAAGAAATTTAGTCGGCCAACCACATTATGTCCCACACAGTCCACTAATTAAGTTAATAATTAAAGGGAATCAAAATCTAAGAAATCTCATCTTCAAGCAGAATACAAACACACCGCGATTGAAAATCACAAAATCATAAAAAGAAGCTGACTTGAAAAGCTCAAATATACGTCCATCAGCCTCTCAACTTATATCTAAAAACAAATGCCTGCAGCTTGTGAAGACATAGATAATTGAAGCTGACGAGGCACATTTAACATATGATAATCAAAACTCGTGTGATTAAAATTATAATTCAATAATTGAGCACAAAAAACAAGAAGTAACTAGTTGTAATATACCAAACAACTTTCTGAAGTTAAGGCGTAAAACAACAACGCAGAACAAATTAATTAAATATACCAGCACCAATACTCTTATTATTATCCAAATATAGAAGACCAATGTATCAAACAAGGAAAATGAAATATTGTTAATAAATAAAAAACAACTAGTGTCAAGAACTAAAGTAATAAGTAAAACCCATAATCAGACACGACCACATCCAAATCTCTGAAAATTGAGGTCTAAACATTGAAAATAATTAGACATATATAGCAGTCAATCGAAACAAAGCCTCAAAATAATAATGAAAATAAGACAGAAACTAAATTGTAAACAACAGCATACCCAGTGTTGAGTGTTAGAAAATGCATATTTATAAAGGAGAAAACCGTCATTTTACATTTTAAGTCTTACTAACAACCCTTACTGTTATATATTTAACCTTCTTGTGATTTAATTACATGTGTTTTATTTTAATTAAGTATTTTATGTATTTTAGGGGCATTATAGTCATTTCACAATAAAGGAGAGATCAGACGGCAAAACGGACATCACTTTTGAACTCAGGACGGTCGAAAACCTTAGGAGGAGCATAAAAGGAAAATGGCACTATTCACATGTACGGTATTATTCACGTGTACGGTACTGTATACGTTACTGTTCACGACACTGTTCACATAAACGGATGATGACGTGGCATTGACCGATGATGTGGCATTGACTGATGAGGTGTCACGATCCTGTTGGACTAAAATTCTTATGCACTGTTGATGGTGACGTGGCAGCATATCAGTGGACGAAAAATCTCGCGTACGGTGCATGCATCACACAGGATTATTTTCAACCAAACCGCGTTACTGTTCATCCGGGTCAAACCGCGTTACTGTTCAAAGTCGGGTCAAACCGTGTTACTGTTCATCCGCGTGGTCAAACCGTGGACTGTTGACTGATGACGTGGCGCAATCCTGAGCGTCCAAACTGTTTTTAATCCGATGGCCATGATTTACTCCATGTATCTATAAAAAGGGGGCCTCCCCCCCCTAATTTGATATCTCTGAATCCATTTTTGGGATCCATTTTCTGTAATTCTCTCTCCATCTTGTATTTTCTATGTATTTTAATAAATTCCCATTTTGCCCCTAGTTCAATTATGAGTGGCTAATTTTCTTTCAAGCTTGGGTTGAAGGTGAAGTCTCAACATGTGTCATGGGCTTAATTTGGTAAATTTACTTTCTCTTCCCCTCTAGTTTTTGTGGATGTTTTGACTTCTCGTCGACAAATAATACTAATCTTGTCTAGTACCGCCTTGGTTACACCGGCTCTCTAGTATAAGGTTATTATTATTTGGCACGATAAGCCCTTAGCACCATATTGATTAGAGCGTGGTTCATGAGGTGTGGATTCCCCCCTCATGATTTAATTGGCATTAATACGGATTATTTAGCCCATGATGCATGTTGATACGGATCCGGATACCCAAGTACGTCATTTCAATAGAATTCTCTTCAATTTCTTCTCGCCATTTCAATACCAATTTTAGAATTTATTCTCGCCATTTTAATTTAAGTTGTAGCATATTTCAAATCATTTCCACCATAATTCCAACCACCCATTTACAAAATTAATTCTATATATAATTAAAATCCACCTCCTCGTGGGATCGACACTCGTCACCATTGATCTACACTACAATAGATTCGTGCGCTTGCGAGTACATTAAAATTTGCACAACAAGTTTTTGGCGCCGTTGCCGGGGAGGTAAGTAATTTTAATTCATAGAATTAATTTTTGTGAATAATTTCTTTTTCTATTAAAAAAAAGAAAAAGAAAAAAAAAGTGAATCTACATATAAAGGTTAGTATTTCTTTTCTTTTTCTCTTCTTTAAAATTTTGTAATTTAATTTTCAATTTATTTATTTTTTCTTTGTAATTTTTGTTTATTTTATTAATTTAATTTTTTTTCACGTATTTATTTTTGTGTATTTTTATAGAAAGGTTGTAATAGCGCAATAAGGTTAGTATTGTAATTTCTCTCTCTTCTTTATTTTATTTGTATTTATTTTGTTCCATCTTCATTTTCATTTTATTTATTTTGCATGCATGGTCGTAGGTCATTATTACCTAATCTTGAACCTATAGACCTTGAACTTGAGAAAACAATTCGCACACAAAAGCACATTAAAAATAAATTTGGAATGGATTTACAAGCACCACAGGAGAGGCCATTTAAGGACTATTTTAGTCCCTTAGCTAATTTGAGCACATCATGCATAAGATACCCAAATGTAGCTGCTAGGAGCTTTGAACTAAAACCTAGTGTGCTAAATTGTCTCCCCACATTCTATGGCTTAGAAAATGAGGACCCATATAATCATTTGAATGATTTTCATGCTATTTGTCAAACATTTAAATATGAGAATTTTTCAGACGATGATGTTAAACTCAGATTATTCCCATTTTCTTTAAAGGATAGAGCTCGTTCATGGCTTAATACATTGCCTGCTAATAGCATTTCATCATGGGAACAAATGGTAACAAAATTTTTGAATAAATATTTCCCAGTGCATAAAACCAATGCTATTCGCAGGGAAATCTCGGAGTTTACCCAAAGAGAGGACGAGCAGTTTTTAGAATTTATTCTCGCCATTTCAAAACCAATTTTAGAATTTATTCTCGCCATTTTAATTTAAGTTGTAGCATATTTCAAATCATTTCCACCATAATTCCAACCACCCATTTACAAAATTAATTCTATATATAATTAAAATCCACCTCCTCGTGGGATCGACACTCGTCACCATTGATCTACACTACAATAGATTCGTGCGCTTGCGAGTACATTAAAATTTGCACAACACCCAGTAACAGTAATCAAGTAAAAAGTCAAAACCAGAATCAAACGTAGAATTTTGAAATCCATACGAACTCTAATGTATTAGAGTGAAAGAATAAGGACGATCGATAAACTAGACTCAAACAAAAACATGCCTAGTTAAAAAATGAAGATAAATAAATAAAAATGGTATAAAACTGTGAAAAAAATTAATGAAATGAAGAGAAAATCACAGGAATCCTATGAAGAGGAAGGTAAACAAAACCTTTGGGAGCCAAGAAGATGCCTTTTTTGTTGACGTTTGTGCCTATACATGCATTTTTTTTTTTTTTGTAATTTTGAAGAAAGTATTGGTTAATATTGTCAGAACGAAATATTAAAAATAGATGCTGGCAATTTCAACAAGGACAATCTTCGACTCAAATGTACCCCTATGATAAAGAAAAAGCCAGCTTGGCTAAATTTTGAGCACCACATTACAAGATCTAGGTGTATGTTTAACTATGCAAAATGAAACATCTATTAATTGTAAGTCCCTTGACCTCTGGAACCAGCCAACCGATCTCTTTCCTACTAGACAACCTTCCATCGATCAGACTAATAATATTTACTAAATCATGTTCTACAGTTAATGAAGTTGGACCCAAGGCAAGTGTTAGCTTAATGTCATAGGCCGCTCAAATTTCCTGTAATTGGAGGATAATTATGTGCACATGAGTTCGCTTAACAAAAGTCCGCCTAGGCGTGGAGTGCACTTAAAAGTGGGATGCGCTTAGCAAATCATCCAAGCCCAACCCGAGATCTAGAGCTCTCTGCAAATTATAAATATGCTAAAAGTTTTTATGTTTCTCCACGTAGGTCCCTAGGATATTTATGGAAGTTGCTAGGAAGTTTCCTCCCCTAGAACTCTAATACCTATAAATAGGGGTGGGCCGCTTCATTTGCCCACCAACCACACCGCACACACAAACACTCCAGCACACACACAAGCTCTCTAGCTTTTGTAAAAAGCTCTCTTGTATATTCTCTTTTTGTGAGTAATAAAATCATATTAAGCTATATTGCTCTACTTCTCTCTAGCATTTTCCGCAAGTGTTCTTGCTTCGCTACTTTGAGGAGTGATCTAGGCTTGCTTAGCAACTTGTTTGCTACAAGGACATCTTGGTCACAAAACATGGACATGCAAGGAAAAAAATATATTGATACGTTCTAAAAATAATATGCATTCTTCTCCAGTGAACCAAAAAATTTAGGCTAATGGTAGCAAGTGAAGGAATTGTGATTTCACGTGCATTTTGTTGACATGAAGGTAAAGAACTTTTTATAGTTTATATTGTTCAATATAATATTTGAATTGCAAAATAGGGGTACAAAATAGATACACGAAGAGATAAAACTAATCTGATTATGATAAATATTGAATTATAAGATTTAGGTTCCCAGCTACAAAG
>NW_006262022.1:6991833-7027819 GCF_000493195.1 Citrus x clementina
CACAAAGTCACGAATTGATATCATCCACGATGCAAGTTCAAACAACTGCATAATAAGTTGCCCCAAGCTAAACTATTAATCTAATAACTACTCCAGTCGATGTGGGATAATTTTCCTATCACCATATATCACATGCAAGCCGAATTTGTTGCTTGGTTCTTACATGTGGTAAGGTAATATGAACCCACTTGTGCATAAATTTGGCTCCAATATTATATAGAAGCTTATGACCCAAAATTATACTTAAAGGTTATTTCAAGATTTGAAGGTTGCCTCAAGCTAATATTATTATTAGCCTGGTAACCCTTTTTTTTTTTGTTGATATGTGATATTTTCCCTATAACTTTTTATTAATCTTTATGCTTATGTTTTGTCATTTATCCCAAAATATAACATTAACAAAAGTTCCAAAATTTCCTTCAAGAGATATATTTGAGACAAGTAATTTGTGCAATAACTTTGTGAATTGATGAGCAAATTCAGAGAAAAGAATATATGTGCCAAACGTAACGTTTATTATTGTGTTTATTTGTAGAGCTATTTAAAGCCTAAAAAAAAAGCACCGGTCCGCTATTATTTCAAATAAGTTCAAGCCCTATGTCATTATTGCTACAAAAATGTATTAGAATGGTTAAAAACTATCTTTATTTAACTTGTAAACTTAGGAAATTATCAACTGTCCACCCTTAAATTGCACTGTTATAAAAAATATTACAACATTTTCAGGTTGTATCATTCATCTACCATAAATTTACAATCTGCATCATTTATCCACCAAATCATTAATTTTGTTAAAAAGTGATAGATGTCTCAGGGGTAATTTAGACATTTAACACACAAAAAAAACTAAAAGAGAAATTATCTAAGCTTACCATGTTATCAAAATTGCTACAAAATTTTAAATTTGTTCAATTTTCCAATCTAAGTTTATGACCTCCAAGATGTCAATTGCAGTTTGTAATTAATGAGTTCATAAGGATAATTTAGTCACTCAATATGCAAAATAAAAAATAAAATAATGGCTTAAAACATTAAAACAAAAAAACTACTTTTTATAATTGATATTCAATAATACACATAAACTCTATTTTTTCTTAATTAAAAATATTCTAATTTATTTTCTCAATTTATCATCATAAATTTATATTAATAAACTAAATCCACAAATTACCCTAAACCCTAATTCATAAATGCCCAATCAATCTAATAGTTTAATTCGATTTCATAATTAAAAAAGCTAAATTTATTATATTAGTTATGGTGCAAAGTCAAAAATGCCCTTAAATTCAAGGGTAAAATAACATTTTATTTAAATTCTATAAATTATCCTAACAATGTTAACATTTTGGTGGACGGTTAATATAAGTTACAAACTTAAAATAGAAAATCAAATAAATTCAAATTTTCAAACTATTTAGGGCAAATTTAGGACATATGGTTAATAATTTTCCCATATCTTTTTACATTGGTTGGTATAAGTTACAAACTTAAAATAGAAAATCAAATAAATTTATATTTTCAAACTATTTAGGGCAAACTTAGGGTATATGGTTAATAATTTTCCTTTGTCTTTTTACGTTAAATTGAGTTTCAAAGGTAAAATGGTTAATTTATTATAATTCTGTTAATTTTTTAGTGGAAGCAAACGATATAATGGATGAATGATATAAGTTGTAAAATTAAGGTGCATGAATGATACAACTTTAAAGTATTGTAGTAATTTTAATAATAGAACAATTTAAGAGTGGATTGGCAATAATTTAAACTTTGATGAAGCAACTAAAAAAAAATTTTAACAAAAGAAAAATAATTGAAATGCTTTAAGAAAAATAAAGGAAATTAAATATCTTTATAAAAACATAATTGAGTAAAATCATTTTACAAAATGCTCTTTCAAATGCACATTCCACAAGCCAGGGAGAACGGGTGACTAACAAAAATCTCACTTTTTATGAGTTTATAAAATCTCATTTTTCGCAGAATAAAAAAATAACCAATACTAATCACATAAAAAATAAAAATTATTCACGACATTACGCACTTTCTTCGCTGTCTAGAAAGGTAGAACATTTTGAAGTTTCTCAATACAAAAGGCGTGCTACTACTAAATTGGCCCAATTAATGCCCATCGAAAAGGCCATCAATTTAGCCATCAATTTTGTCAAAATTTCAACAATTGAAGAAACATTGATCACAAACGGAACAGGTGAATTTTGAAGTTGAATAAATCTTGAGATACATACAACAAAGCCTTGAAACTTTATTCTTCACAATTTGAGCACGCACTAAATATTAAACAAGTATAGAACAAAGCTTATTTTTAGCTTCTTGTGCGAACAGTACACGCTGAAATGTGTTTTTTTTTTTTTGGATTTTTGGAATTTTTTAAAATCATTTATGTTCGCTGCCATCTTTTTCTTCGCTGGCGTCTTCATTGGCATCTCTCTCTTGGCTAGCATCTGCCACGTCTGTAGTTTGCTGTGCCTATATATCCAACCAATTAATTGGGCATTAAATACGAATGATCAATAAAATAATAAAAAAAAACAAACAGAGAAAATTATAACATTAAAACAGAAATTTTGATTTAGGATAGATCAATTAGCTATCACAAACGAAAACATAAACCAACTATGTACAGAGTCAATTAACTAAAGTTCTCAAGAGTTGACCTGTGCTCCAGAATTCTTGGAATCATCTATCTCCTTCTGAATTTCCACGAAGCTTGGGACAATTATAAACAACTCCGTCGAATGCAGATGGAAATGGGATCCGATAACCCGCAGGCCAAAAGTTGGTGAGGTTTGGTAAATCTAACAGTCTAAACCCCTGAAGTGCATTCATAACAATTTCATTGTACTCCGTGACGTGTGCTCCATCTTTATGCCAGAATACTTCTTCTAATTCATCATTAGCTGCTATAGATATGTGCTTCAGTTTTTGAAGACTTGGAGCTACGCTGATATGAAATAGATGCTTTAGTTTGGGGCAACCACAGACAGTGATGCTTGTGAGTTTTGGGAAACATAGGGGTTGGAGATGATCCTCATCCTCATCCTCATCAATGATTTGCTCTAATTCCCGACAATTATAAATTTCCAACTCCTTCAATTGCAACAGATTTCGAGCAAGTGTTGATGAGAGGAGACGTCTCAGCGTAGTGCACCCGTCCACTCTTAAATTGATAAGACTTTGCAGGCTAAAATTATGAGTGGGACCTTCATGATATAATACTCGCAGTTCTCGAAGATATTCTAAGTTCAACTTCTTCAAACATGGGAAAAGTTTGTTTTCTTGTCCATCAGCGATAATAGCTTCCAACTGAAATACCACTTGTACTCCAATTGTGATAATATTCAATTCTTCCAAATTTTTTAAACCATGCTTCAACAGTGCTGGAATCGTGTCACTCAAATGGGAACAACTTCCCACTTCTAGAATTCGTAAGTTCTGAGACAAATAAATAAATAACTTGATGCAATTAAAATCTATTAGCAGCTAGGATTATCACATGATAAGTGATGAACACCGCAAAAAACAAAAACAGAAAACAAAATCCATACAAAAATATCATAATACATATGTAAACTAATAAAATAATTAAAAAGTAATGGATTTAAAAAAATGAAATTAGTTAAAAGAGATCATGTGAAGTGATATAAATATGACATTAGATTGTTTTAGAAAAATTATTATTCTATTAATTTATATGGCTTGATCAACTATTTAATTAAATTTGAGTAATATTACATACACTTCAGAAGTGTTTGCATCAATTCTTTCTAAACCAAAATGAGATATGACTTTCATTTGAAAAATGATTTTAGGCCCTAAAATAAAGAAATTTTCCTAAGATATTTGAGCATTATGATTATCATTTTCCTAAGATATTGCTAAACTATCATTTTGAGTAAAATTGAATGAAAAGAAAAAACATGAACCCAAACAAACATACCTCTTTGAGATACTGCAAATTGGCTTCAAGTTCATTACTGTTGATGGTCAAGTTGGGACAGCAATCAAGCTTTAACTCTTCCAATGCTGTCCAAATTGAACAATAATTCTCTGAACAGAACTTGGTGAGTTCTGGGAGACCTTCAAGTTTTAATTTTCTCAACAAAGGGAGGGCGAGCATCGTATTTCCATCTCCGACACTTATTTCCCCTTCATTATGATCAAACTTTGCTTCGACAATATATTCCAGTCTCTCGCATTCACTTACATAGAGACTTTTAAGCTGCTCCAAACTTCTAGCTTGTGACAACGTGAAGATATATGTCAACTTCTTGCACCTATGCACATTCAATTTTGTAAGAGTTTGGAGACTGATCACATGTTGGGCGGGCGCCTTCCATATCCACTTCAGTTCTGGTAAGTCCCACATAGATAACTCTGCTAATCTTGAGAGACTCTTTCCATGCGGGGACTTAGAGGCTTCCATTATGCATTCTAAATCTTCGCAATCGCCGACATTAAGACAAGTCAACTCATTTAAGCCCCTTTCATCTATGCTTGGCACAATATTGTAACAACCTATAATCCCACTTAAATAAAGAATTTTCAGTTCCTGATACAATGCTGAAAAAATACCGAGCGAGGTCGCCGCTTCATGAGGGCAATTCTCAATGATTAATTTCCTTGTCTCATCACCATCTTCCATTTCAACATCAACTCCTTCACCTTTACAGATGACGTACCTTTGCAATTTCGGGAATGTAAAGTCTTTTGGAAGACATACAACAGATCCGTCGGCTTGGGAGTTCAACTCAGCATTACTTTCTTCTGAACTCATCCCTTCAACCTCCCAATCTTTTATGCAACCATAAAATTCTTCTAATTGAGGAAATTTTTTTATCGTAATAGGAGAAACAGAACTGGTATCAATATATAGAAGTTTCAATCTACTACGTTTATCCCCCAATTCTTCTGGAATTTTAATGGGAGACTTCTTGAGAAAAATAATTTGAAGCCTCTTCAACTTTCCAAGCAAAGACGCATCACTCACCTCACATCGAATCAACTGCAGAACCTGGAGGTCGGTGAGGATCTGAAGCGATTTAAGTGAAAGAACTCCACCTATTATAGTGACAACTTTCAATGCTGGCATCCCTTCGAAAAAATGTTCTGGAACATGCAATCGGTGGTCGTATTCAGGATTCTCCAATCGCAAAATATGAAGGTTAGGGCATACCAAACCACTAGGAAGCTCTTCTCTTTTATTTCCCACCAAAGAGATTCCTCTGTATTGTTCCAGGCCTTCTTTCATTGCCCGTTCTGCCAATCCAATGCCAACTTTACTAAAAAATTTCTTCTCCTCTAGAACTATTGAGCCTATCCATATGGCTACATCACGAACTATGTCATGCATTTTCACATATCTGTCATTACCAGTGTCTAACAGCAGTGACGCAGCTTTGAGCGCGTTAATCGTTCCATGCAGTCGGCTTCTGGCGTTTTCTATTGACGGATCACATTGATACCAAATAACCCCCACTGCGTATCCAACCAAATCCTCCAAATAAATCTCATAATCTTCTGGAAACAGAGAACACAACAAGAAGCATAACTTGGACTCCTCACTATTTAAATTGTCGTAACTGAATTTGAGACAACCGTAAACGTCTTGGTCATCCTTGTCAATACCTTCTATTGCATAGAGTTTTGCTTCCCTTAGGTTATATAGTGCTAGATTCCAATCATCAAATCCTTTTTCCCTTAGTGCACTTCCAACAGCTTCAATAGCTAAAGGCAGCCCCTTACATTCGTCAGCAACTTGTTTTGAAACACCATCCAAGGAGGAGTCGTTTACATTAATACGGGCATTCATTTTTAGGAGAGTCAATCCTTCTTCTGGTGTTAGTGTACCAAGTTCAATCTGTGGGTAACAACCGAAAAAACCACAAATTGACTTTTTGCGAGTGGTTAGAAGGATTTTGCAACAACTGTCTCTATCACCAATGGGAATACCTAATTTTTTCTCCAAGTCGAATTGTTTCCAAACATCATCAAGGATTATGAGGATTTTGCTGCCTTTACTCTCAGAAAACATCAACCGCAATCGATCTGCTCTCTCTTTTTCATCTGTCTCATATAACGCCCAGCCTAACGACTTTGCCAGCTCACCTTGAACCTTTATTATATCTGGATCCTGAGACATAGTGGCTATCCCCACCTTATCGAAATCCTTTTGTTGCCGAAGTTGATTGCCCACAAATTTTGCCAGGGTTGTCTTTCCTACACCACCGAGACCATGCAATCCCACCATCTTTGTGCTGTCTTTTTTCAGTGCTTCAGTGATCTGATTACAAGCCGATTCTGTAGTCTCGAAAGTAGAAGTAAAATGACTTGGCAAACTTAATTTTCTCTCTAATGGTAGAGGTTTAGGAAAGGCAACTGTGGTGAATTCGCTGCAGTCTTGTAGCAGATCAGACAACTTGCTAGTCTTCTGTGATGCTTTTCTACCCAGCCAATATCGGCAACACCAATTAGGACACAATCCATGAAGACTACTATCCTTTTCATCTATCTCTGCTTTCAACTTCCGAACATCGTCCAATTCTGTGTCTACATTCTTCAGCCACTCCGTTACATTTTCATCGACTACTATGTCGGGGCATTTTCGTCGTTCATCGTCTATTCTTGTTTTGATGCCATCTCGTGCCTTCTCCAACTTAGTTTCTTTATCCTCAAGTTCTTTAACAATGCTGTTGAAACAGAACATATAGCGAGCTTGGTCAATGGCTGCATTCACCAATAATTCTTCAACCTTTGATTTTAAAGCTTCCATGCTATTTATCTGCAAATAACGAAGTTGATCTCAGCACGCTATTAGCGAAACAACAAGGTTTGATCACCAGACAAAATGAGAACGTTTAATTACCTCTTTCTGTACTGTGAATGCACGTCTATTAACACCAGCTTTGACCAATAAGAGCAAAATGCAGAGGTGGGGCCTTAAGAGTTTCGGTGGCCTTTAGCTGCAAAACGGCAGATGACAAATAAGGTGAACGTTCCTAGCAAACGTGATTTACGGTGAATTATATTCAAATTAGATTATTTTAAAAGTTGGTAAATTATTTATCACTCTATCTTAATGATACCTTATTTGGGATGGTAAAGATTGGGGGTAAATTTCCTTTTATTCTCACATGTTTTTATAGTATTTATATTTTTATAAATTACCTAAAACATCCACGTCACTACTTTTATAGCTATTGAGCATATCATTTCAAATATAAAATACTATTTCTGTCTAATATAAATTAAAAATCAAACAAATCTATCATGCAATAAATGAAAAGTAAAGAATATTAATTAGGTTTTAATGGAAACAAATATAAAACATAGAGGTTTTGAGTAACTTCTGTGATTTTTTTTAATGTTCAATTTAGAATTGAATAATTTGCATAATGAAATTTTGAGGTTTCTATAATTTATATGAAGATAAACTGCAAAATAAGTTTATATGCCGAAATTAAAATAGTTATATATTAGCAATCATATAATAATAAAAAATTTTAATAAAATTTATTTAAAAATTGGCCAATTGTGTTTCATGAGTAAAACAGAGAGCATAATGGACTTATGTTGGGTCTTGGGATTGAAAGACTAAGGGTAAGGGGCCGGGAGGTAGGACGGTAGGAAAATTATTATTATTTTTTTTTTATAAAGTATGGTCAACATTAGTGACTCGGAGGTGATTGCCGTTAATCAATTACCTTTAACTTAAGAATTAATACAAATAAATGGCAAAAATAATTTAATGAAAATTAATTTAATAAAAAATTGCACTAAAAACTTGGAACTCAAATTCTCGATCATTTTATCCGTACGTTTTAATCCGACGCTCAGAATTGGCATAAAACAAACTAATATAGCCATTGGAAGTAAAACAAACATCAAATTTAGAGCCTATATCTCGTACCTTCTTCCTTATAGATCCTCAATTGCTGCTGAAAGCTCCAATTAAGAGAGTCGCACAAGTTCGCAGAAAATTAAAAGCTGCATATGGCAATATAAATAAACATGAGATCAAAAAATCATAGGATATATCTAGCCAATTAACATCATATATAACTCCTTGTTCTCAGTCAAATCTTTCATTCTTAGGAGGATAAAAAAAAGATTGAAATAATAACAGTAAGTGATATAGGAAGCAAAAGTAACATACCAAAACGAGAGCAGCTAGCTCACAGATCTGGTGACTTTCAAGAGCATGAAAAATGATTAAACTTTGGTAGAAAGGTTTGAGCCGTGTTTCACAAGTTGCTATTGACTTCGTGGCTTCGCTTTTGTTTATTATTATTATTATTTTTTCAAATTCTATATCAGTGAGAATTGAAATGTGGAAAGTGAAATGATACACATGCCTTATCATCTATCATGAGGGGTGATTTGGTAAAACCGATTTAAAATAAAAAAGTTTAAAAAGATACTTTGTGTCTGACTGCTTGTATTTGGGGTATTTTTCGGGTTGTTGAGAGTGAGTTTAATTAAATATAAGATTTTCATTTTTCTTATTCTATTTTTCTCTTTAGAATGAATTTAAATCGCATTCTTATTAAATTCATTTTTTTAAATGAAAGTAGATTTCTCTCCACACATTTGAGATATATTTTAAAACAAATTATTGAATCTGGTCCCGCTGGCTTACAGCTTATGTAAAGTTACATTCATAACAAATTGATACTTGTCTTTATTATAAATTGTTCTTTTATTCAAATATGCGTTCATTTCTTCAATCAAGTCCTCATATTCGTTCAATTTATGATAAGATCCTTGTATGGGAGCATATCTGCATATGTAATAATTATTCTTCTATTTCAGATAGTTTTTGTGAAAAAAATACTTTTATCAATTATTTATGTTTACTAATTCTTATGTCTTTGTTTATTACTTTTCATAGCTCTATACAAATGTTTGCTATAAAATTTGTGCTATTTCGTTATAATATAATTTATATTGTAAACCTCTGTTCATCTGTAAATAAAATGACAATTTTTTTGTTTACTCCTAAAAAATATAAAAATATTAATTTACTCTCATATTTATTTAGAAGACAATGGCAAATAAGATCGCATTGATAAATTTTTTTATTTACTTATTAATTAATTAGAGTAAATTAATATTTTCACAATGAAAGATACATTGAAGATTGTCATTCTTAGTAGAGGGTAAATTAAAATTTACCTAATTAATTTAAAATATCATTAAAATTTTACATTCTAATCTGAATTAGATTTGCGCGGGGGGGAGGGGGGGGGGGCAACGTCCTTATTCGGATTAGACTCAGCTGGAAGAGGCATATCCTTAGCTGGATCAATTTGTTCAAGTTTGGATGCATCCATCGGTTTCAAATTAGTCTCTTGTAAGTATCATCGGATTTCTTGACTAAAATTTAGCTTATCAATCACATCTAAAACTTATTGAATGATACATTTCATTTCTATAAAATTGAGTTACTATTACCACCTCACATCTTATAAATTCTAGAAAATAATCAAGGCTTGACATACTTTTATTTATGCAAAAGCATAAGAAAATAATTCAAAGTACTAATTAGTGTACTATTCCTCAAAATTCTAGAATAGATTTGCTAGTTCTCTTTAGCCATAGATTGGTCCATGATTGGCACCGCAATAGCTCAGAATCACCTCAACGATTGTTCTACACGGCCCAACATGACACGCTGTAAACTAGTCTAACATGAACTTTCTGAGTGGCTTTCTAGCAATAGTCTTAGAGAAAGTGTTTAGTAGTATGAAGTCTTCTTTTTTTAACACAAATATTGACATGATATTCTTAATATATTTCTAAAATCAAAATAAGATGCATAGAGGACGACGATAATTTTATTTCATAATTGATTTTTTTGCAAAGAAAGTTTGAACATGAGAGTGATGAGAGATGAGAATATTGATGATGGTGTGTACTTTGGATGGAAAAATAGATTGGAAATATATATAGACATATTAAAAGAAAAAAATTTGGTCTATTTCTTAAGAGAAACAAAAAATTATAAACGCGGGTGTTAAAATGTATTCAGAATTTATAAATTTTTATAAATATGATAATCATCAGACCCTTATAAAAGTATAACAAAAAAGTTTAAATTTTTTTAATAAATGTAGAAGAGATGAACGAAGAAATCATCCACCAGTTCAGAATTAACAATCAAAGATATGAGGACTTGATTGAAGAAATGGTGAAAAATAAAAGGACACTGGGTTGCTGTCAATTTCTACCGTGTAGGTTCATAGCCGGGGAAGTAATTGGGCACAAATATCTCGGATGAGAAATAACCATTTTATCCCGCAACCATATGTTTATGGCCTCTAAAAATTTTCACCTCTTTCACTTCTGGAACCCGTGCTTTCTGGCACATGCACAATACTTGGTTGCTACTTATAGAGCGTTTTTAGAATTGCAACGACATGGTGCTCTTTGATAATTCAAAAATCCAATATAATTTATAGAGAATTACAGAATTGTTTGTGGTACGTGATAATTTGCTGATGCAATGAGGCGCCGAAATTCTTATACATGTGATTTAAGTTATATATGTATAGTTAAGTACTTAGCAAGCACTAGTTGGGGGTATTTGTGTCCATGGAAATCTACAGCTGGTTGTTGACATTACACTGCGGGTGTGTAATTATTACATATGCAGATATTCTCCCATGCGAGGATCTTATCATAAATTTAAAGGATACGAGGACTTGATTGAAGAAATGAACGAATATTTGAATAAAAAAATTTTTTAGAATAAAGACAAGTATTAATTTACTATGAATGTAACTTACATAAGCTGTAAGTTAGCGGGACACTATTGAATCACAAGCAAAAAACAATCTGTCTTCTTCTTCATTCCGTAATTTGGCTGTCAAAATACAATCTATAAAGATTACGATACCTCGATTCAAAAAATGTTGTTTCTGATGAAATAAATGAAAATTGAACGTACAATCTGCCACGAACACTATTCAATTAACCGTTTATTTCCCCTTAAATTTTTAATTTCAATGAAACATAGATCTAATGGGAACTACATATATATAAAAATACTATAGATTGAAGAAGTTGAATTTTTCTTGTGTGTTAAGTATTTTTGGTTAATACGAAAGGATTCTAGCAAGTTAATACAAAAGTATCATAAATTCAATGTAGTACAAGAGATTTTTTTTTTCCTTTGATGTTAGGAGTTTTGGAGATAAAAAAAAATAGGTGAAAGAAGAAGATGAGAGAAGAAAAAATATTAAGAATAGTTTTGGCATTTTGATGCGTTTTATAGAGTAAAATTTATATTTTATGGTATAAAAAGGTACACCCAGAATTTAATGATAAAATTTTAGGAAAAAATTGCACTCGTCAAAAAAAAAAAAGGGCTCAGCTTAGCCCAATTTTTTTTTATTAATCTTCTAGTCGCTAATGTAATCTCTTTTTTATGAGATTCTTTGGCGTTTTAATTTAGTCCATTGTTAGCAATCCTAATAGTTTTTATGTGAAATATGTTTCAAGCTTGAATAAAATCTGCGGGACAACTGGTAAGTAATAAAGCTCATCATTTTTTTTTTATTTTGAAAATAAAAGGGAATCACTTACACTTAGCATGATATTATTTTTGATAAGTCATTTTTTTGGTAGATTATTTTTTCTGACACGCTCTTAGATTTAGTGAAAATAAATTGTATACTTTTAATGAAGAAAAGTAAAGATCAACAAAATATTTTATTGTTTTCGACAACTTTCGCGTTGTCAAGTGCGCCTGATACCCTTTTTGTTTTTTTGAACATGGGCCCACGTGCCATTGTTTCCATTTCAAGTTCATAATTTAACAGTAGAAATGGGTTCCAAAGATAATTTATTTTATAATTTTTTAAAAAATTACCAAAATATAATAAATAAGGTAATAATAATTAATAAAAAAGTAGATTTTAAGATGGAAAAATCTTTTTGTGTACTTAATAAAAAGATGATAAGAATGGGATGCTTTTAGTTAATTGGTTTACATTCTCATGGTTATTTATACTGAAAAATTACATCAAAATTTAATTAATAAATCAGTGAACTGCAGACTTATTAAATTTAAGTTATTTTAATAAGTCATAAATATACTAAACTAAAATAGTAATAAACCCATTGTTATACAATACTCTCCATTGAGTGTTCACCATTTTAAGATAATCATAAAATGACACCGGAAGTGCTATTATAGCTGTCTCATGGAAAGCCTTCACCTAGGGGTGGGCAAATCGGATTTCAGTTCGGGTTGTTCGGGTTTCGGTTCGGGTTGGAGAATTGAACCCAATCGGGTTCAAAACGCCAACCCGAACCGAACCGAACCGAATTTAATTCGGTTCGGTTCGGTTTGGGTTGACAATTCGGATCGGATTGGGTTGATAATTCGGGTTACAATTTCGGTTCGGGTTAATTCGAGTTAGTTCGGGTTAGTTTGGATTGAAACAATTTAATCTAAAAATTCTAAGTTTCTAACCACTTAAAATCTAAAAATTTAAATTCCAAATATTCTTAACAACAAATATCCAGTACAATCAAACTACAAAAATTATAAATCTAAAAATTAAAATGGCAAATGGCAACCATGATTAAACATCTCCATTCTCCACATGACAAATAAGGCTAATAATCCATCTCTAAGACTAACACCATCAATACTCAACACAACATCTCCAAATTAGCAATAATTAACCACCACCATAGAAAAATATCGAGCAACAACGGATAGAAAATGAAGCAAATCAGTCCATGCTGCAAAAAAATTAAAAAACTTAATTAAAATTTAGTTGAATAACTCAATATGCCTTAACAATTCTCAATATTACTAGTAGCATATTTGTATTATGACTATGCCTTAATTGTAAATGATTATTAAGTTTGATCTAAATCGATAACAAACTTACTGTTGCAGCAAAAATCTTCATATTAGAACACTTGGATGTTCTGCTTATGTCGATTTACGAAGCTCTACATAAAATAAAAAGATTTGAAGTAAATAACTCTTTAACTTAAAGTAAACAAATCTAAAAAATAAATAAATAATCATTAATATTTATACCTTCTGTAAGAGCATCCATGAACTCATTTTCCTCCACCAACACCTGAAGGTTTGTCGTTGAATCAATAAAAAGTGAAGTTCGCAACCAATTTTGTGTCAGTATCAATGCTTCCACCATATCAGGAGTCATAGAACTCCTATTATTCATCTAAAATACGACCTCCTGTGCTAAAGGCGGACTCATGAATTCTTGAGCCACCACTATCAGACATCTGAATCATAAATCCATAACATGATCGCATTAGGTTCTCATTACAAAACCTCAAAATTTCATAATGTTATAACTTATAATATCCTAAATTGAACAAATATCACAATTTAATTAATTGAACAACACTTAAGTTAAATACAAACAATAATAATAACTACATATCAACAATTCAGCATATTACCATTTTCTAAATTAAAAAAACAGCAAAAATTAATCAATTAATTAACAATCTCCAATTTAATTAATAACTTCAATTTAATTAATAACCATCTCCACCCTCCAATTGTTCAATTATCAATAAACTCACTCCAATTTAATTAATAACAATCTCCATTTATTCAATTATCAATCAACAACAACAAACCCACTTCAAATAATTGAATAATTATCAATCAATTAATTAAAAATTTACAATTTAATTAATATCAATAGGCTATTAAAAACTTAAAATTTGAATCGGGTTGTTGCCATCAGCTGCGTGCAAGTCAGCAAGTTATAGCGTCGCCGTCGGCAAGGTAAGACAAACCTTGATCTCGGAGGTCGGAGTAGCTACAACGTCGGCAGATCGAGGCTTGCTGGGCTGAGTGGGACGCGAGCTGAACGGCGAACGCACAGCGCAGTTGCGGGCAAGGCGTGCTGGCTGACGTGAGTGGGCTGCGGTGAACGGAGATGCTGGCTGCTGCTGTGAGTGTTCTTGTCGTGGGAGGGAGTGAGACGGTGAACGGGGCTGCTGGCCGCTGCTGCTGTCCGCTGCTGGTGGCTGCTGGTGGCTGCTGCTGGTGGCTGGTGGCTGCTGCTGGTGGTTGCTGCTGGTGGCTGCTGCTGCTGGCTGAGCTACTGCTGCTGGCGGCTGCGAGCTGCTGCTGCTGGCTGCTGCGAGCTGCTGCTGCTGGCTGCTGCGAGCTGCTGCTGCTGGCTGCTGCGAGCTGCTGCTGCTGGCTGCTGCGAGCTGCTGTTGTTGGTGTCTGTTGGAGCTGAACGGGGCTGCTGTGGCTGCTGCTAAGGGGCTGCTGCAGAAGTCGTCGGCCACAGTTCACAGAAAATGAGAAGAGGAAGCAAGGAGGGGAGGCCGAGAGGGAGAGCTTTTTGTTTAGGGTTAGGGATTTTTTAGTTTAATTAATGTTTATAACTATATATATTTTTAATTTAAAAGTTAAATGTTAAAAAAAATAACTTCAACTTGAACCGGTTGAAAATTCGGTTTGGGTTCAACCCGAACTAAAATATAACTTGAACGGATTAAAATTTTGAACCCGTTCGGATTTCACAGGTTAATCCGAACTGAATCAAACCCGAAATAAATTTCGGGTTCGGTTCAGTTCGGGTTAACCCGAACCGAACGCCCACCCCTACCTTCACCAATAAAAAGGAGGATAGAGCACATACATCCAGTTTTTATACCCTTTGATGCTCAGTCGACACGTGCCAATGCTATAGACTATCGGATAATCTACTAAGGTGACGCATGCCAATGCTATAGACTAGCTTTTCAAAGGTTGAAGTGGGTATACTAATAGTAAAAAGAGACTTAATTCTCAGAGGCTACTCATTCTAAGTCTTAAAGAAAAAATTTTCTAATTTCTAAAGATTATATGGGGAAAAATCATTATTTTCTAACATGGAAAATTTGATACGGTGTTTAATGTCTGATCACAATCATAATATGAGTACTAACAAAAACATCTTTAATCGGCATGGTGCAAGTAAAACACCATCACTTCATCTTTGATGGAAAGATGATAATATAAGGAGATGGTGAAATGGTTTTGGTCCCTGGCAGCTTTAATCAAAAGAAAACAAAAAACTACACTATCATTAATGATTACCGAAGCTACAAAAGTATCAAAATCGGAAAGTAAACAATTGCAAAACACATCAATGACTGGAGGTTAGATTCTAAAACTTCCGCATTTAATTTTCAGAGCATGTTATGTATTATTCAGAAATATGCTTTCACTTCAGGAATTTGACCAAGACGCATTAAACATAAAACGCGGCGTTTTCATGGACTAGTACATTCCATGCTTCGAAAGTTTATGTTTTAGACTGATTGGTTTGATACATTATTTGTTTATTGCGTTTTTCTTGCTTTAAATATTATGTTGGATTGATAAGTTTTGTACACATTTATATTGCTCGCAGTAAATAATTTATGACATTTAAAAGACTATCAACCGTCTATCAAAAGATTTCTACTATAAATATATATGCACAAAAAACTTTTAATTTGGTCAATTTGTTCTCTTATTTATTCAACCCATCATCCACAAAATCACCAACCCGTTTCACCTTCATCTCCTTGGGCTTAACAGGGTACTTTCCAGCAAGCAAAACAAAAATTCTGAGAATCATCGCCTAACAACTAGTTCAAGCTGTCAATCGGCAGAAAACAAGCGAATCACACCCAATAAACTCCCTGATTTCCTCAACGCTCATCCTGTTGGAAATCAACTCCTCAGTACTTGGAGTGTCTACTCCGTAGTAACAAGAAGCTATGATTGGTGGGCTTGCAATTCTCATGTGAACCTCTTTAGCTCCAGCCTCCTTAAGCAACCTAAAAATTTTTGATGAAGTTGTTTCTCACACTATCGAATCATCCACAACCACAACTCTCTTTCCCTCCAACCACAACCTTACAGGAGACAGCTTAAGCTTGACACCAAAGTCCCCAATTTTCTGGGAAGGCTCAATGAAAGTTCTCCCAACATAATGTGACCTTATCAACCCTTGTTGAAATGGCACCCCGGCTTTCGCAGCGTACTCAAGTGCAGCCACCACTCCAGAATCTGGTACTGCAATCACGACATCACACTCAACAGGAGCATCGGTAGCAAGTACTTCCCCAAAATGATACCTCGACTCATAAACAGACCTTCCACAAACAACAGAATTAGGCAAAGCAAAATAAATATGCCCAAAGATGCACTGCTTACGTTCAGGGTGAGGCATCAAACAAGGTGATTGAACCCCATCTTTATCAACCATCAAAACTTCACCGGGATATACCTCTCTCTCTCTCTCTCTCTCTCTCCCCCTCTCTCTCCCTCTCTCTCGTATGTGGCCTCAATCAAATAGTGCACAAGTCTCCGACGCAAAAACCAGAGCACCATTACTCCTCCTACCCATCACCAATGGCATAAACCCATACGGGTCACGAACCGCAACAAGCTTATCCTCAGTAACAAACACCATTGAATAAGCACCCTCAAGCTTCTCACAAACATCCACAATCCTCAAAAAGAACGGCCTAGCTTTCGATATCGGAATCAAATGGAGAACAACCACAGTATCAGAACTAGTATTGAAAATGGATCCATTATCTTCAAGCTTAGCCCTCAAAGTATTATAATTAACTAATGTGCAACACCAACAGAACCAAACCTGTACCCAGCAACAAAAGGCTGCACATTCTTAAGCATAGAACTACCCGCAGTCGAATATCTAGCATGACCAATGGCCATATCACCCGGCAATTGATCAAGTTTAGACTGATTAAACACATCAGAGACTAAACCAACACCAGTAATAGACTGAAGAACTTTGTTATTCACAGCAACTATACCTGCACCTTCTAGGCCGCGATGCTGCATCGCGTGTAGCGCCAAATAGCACAAACGCGAGGCCTCTGGGTCACCATAGATGCCCACAACACCACACTCCTCACGGGGCTTATCGTCGTCATCATCATCAAAACTGCCAAAACCGTCATCTGGGTATTCTTTATTTGTGGTGAAAAACTCAGAGATGGGGTTTTTTGATAGAACAGTGAAGTTATTTTTGTGGATTAAAGATTGTTGTTTCTGAGGAGAAAAAAGGGTTTTTTTGCAGGGTTTTGGAGAAAAGAGAAAGATGGGGTTTTTGCGACGGCTTAGGGTTAGCAGAGGGAGATGGGTTTGAGAGAGTGCAGATGTTGGCGGTGCCTGTTGTGGTGGCTGCCATTAATGGCTGAATTTATTCTATTTTATTTTATTTGTTTTGGGTTGCCTTGCTCAAAGAAAAAACAGAGGAGGTGTGTGGAGGAAGACAGTGGCGAAGGGTACTTCAAGTAGAGGGGAACTTGTTCTAGGTTTTTTTCTGGAATTGTGAGGGAATCGGATCCTGTGTTTGTGCATATGATTCAATTACTTATAGGTGATACTGTTGTGCCACTACAAATTCTATAGGTGATACTGTTGTGCCACCACAAATAATTTATAATTTATTTTAAATTATAAAATAAATATAATTTAAAAAAAAAAAGAGTTTCACGAGGGGTGCAATAGTTCAACTCTTTTGTTTATAAGTTTTAATGTGTTGGTATCCTTAACTTAACTTTTTCCTAATTATTATATTAAAATGTAACAACAATGATGATCAACCCTAATTTCATGGAGGTCAAAGATTTTGGTCATGCCGCATTAATTAGTTCGATCATACTTTCTACAAATTTAAAAGCACGCTCAGAGAATAAATGAGTATGTAGCTAGTAATCGTGGGCGAAAATGTGGACCAACACCAAAGCACAAACGTTACGTTTGGAATCTTTAGTTTTCTTTCTTTTCCCTTTTTTTTCTTTTTAAAGAATTATTTATTCAGATGAGTCAATCTCTCATGCGGGTCTATAAAAGTGATCCAGTTGGGGCCTAGTGTGCAATAATACATTGTAATATGTGTGTGTGGGTGTGAAATTATTTTTAAAAAATAAACTGTTATTGCCTGCCTGCCTTCCATTATCGATAGGTCATTGTTCTGTAGACTATGTGATCAAATATTGTCTAAGATTCTGTTTCGGTTTAATGCATGCTGAAGGCCGGAATTTTTTTATGATTTTGTGTTATAAGTCCACATCTTTCTGTAAATTAATACAATGCCGACTGCCCATTAGTTTAGTATAGTGTGTTATGATAAGTTTGATTATACGTACTCTCCCAGACGGGAACTCTTTGTGGAAAAGGAAAAGTAAAGTCCTTTGTCTCAATGTTAGCTTTTGTAAACTAAAATGAATAATTTAGTTGCAGAATTTCAACTGCTTTTAGATTAAAATAAGTAATCTTTAACCGCCTGCTTACACATTATTATTAATAACGTACTAAGGATAGGCAGAACGAACAAAGTGTAGTCCTCTGATACGCTCAAAATCAAGTGGCCTACTTCTTCGGTGTCAAACAAGTCTTGTTGACACATGTCATCAATATCCTAGAATTAATGCAAGTGCTCGTGAAAACGTGCAATTATTTTATCCCATCATCTTAAGAGTATTTCAACTTATTGGAATTAGATCCTATTTATTATTAAGTTTTCTAACTTAAAAGCTTACTATTGGAAAAAAATTTCCAACACTGAAATAGAAGTTAATAGTATTTAGTAAATATGATGTTTAAAAAAATAATTTTTAAAAAATTAGTAAAGATATTATAAATTTTTCATTACACAAGTTGTGGATCAAATTATTTTTGCTTTCAAGCTATGGTAATTAGCGTTTATCAAATATTTTAGTGTCGAAACTTAATTAAAAAATACAACTACTCAACTTTCATACCAAACAACACCTTAATGATATGTTGTATTATATGCTCCCCTTTGGCAAGTTAGCTATAAGATTAATAAGACCTGTAGCAGATTCCACTACTCTGCGAAATGATAAAGCCCCATTAGACAGACTGACCATGTCTCATATAAAATTTTCTTACACACACACACACACGGCGGTTGTAGCTGTCACTATTTAGTCCTCAAATCCAAGATCGGATCACATTCATCATCATTTACTTGACAAATAGATCACAAAAGATCTGTACTTGTTTACCCATGCGTGATAATTACCACTAACTAAAATTCTAATCACCATTCGGATGACAAAAACTATAAACAAAGGAGAGAAACATAACTGGCCCTTGCATTTGGTTGGAGTTCGTTTCATATTTTATGGCCATATTATTATTAAATAGAGGCAAGAGATAAGAAGCAACTTTTTGGTATAATAACTCATATATGATGATCAGAAAGTAATTCTCGTTGTGATAAGCACCACTAATTAAAGAACAAATATATATATTGTATATAATTGTCCAACTTTAATTCTTCTTGTGACGAACTCATATCTGCTGCATTAAATCTAAACATAATTTTGAAAATTTATGCTATTACATTGAGTCCATTGACATTTGAGATATATACTTTGTCGATTTCCAGTATTCCTAAGGAGAAAAAAAAAAGTGTCAGTATTCTTTATCTCTTATCTAAGCAAATAAACTTGCATGATTAATGGGTAATAAATAAGAACATAATAATTAATTAAATTTTGATCATATATAAATAAAAGTACATATGTATTAAAAGATCCTTCGAAACTTGGATATTATTAATTAGATCATGAGAGGATTCTTATAAGAAAAAAAAAAAAAAAGGCACGCAATGAGTCATGACTGCGAAATTCCATCATCTACAAGTTACACCGCCCTTTGAAATTCATGCACGAAGACAAATATTTCTTTTCGGTTTGGAATAAAGGCAAAAGGTGAGATATGAATAGCTTTGATTCTTATTCCAAACGATATACCTAATACCGATCCTATATATTTTTAGCATCTTTCAAAGATATGCTACTGTCATGTTATATATAGTGTCTAAAATATATATATGCAATTAGGTTATTGAGAATAAACACAATTTTCTAATACTTTGAACCTAAAGTTTATAATATTCGTTAAAGAATTAGAATAATTGATCTGGCTTGGTCGAGTACTTTTCAAATAAGTTTCTTTGGCTAACCAACCGAGTTTAGCGGGAAGTTAAAAAATTAATTTTAACTGTAAGCTCCAAGTTCAAATATCTCAGATTCACAAACTAGGGATTGTTAATTGTTTCATGAATAAAGGTCAAAGATTTTGGTCATGCCGCCTGGAGTCATAGAATTTTATATGTCAAAAGTGCGTTTCACTTCAATTAAGCCATAAATGTCGTTTAATATGCTCATTTTGTATTTTTTTTTTAAAAGTTTTATTAATTTTTTTTTGTTTTTAAAAATATTATTTATTTTTTTATTTTTTTAAAGGTAAAGAAGTGGGTAAAGTTCAAATTTAATTTTTATCCCTTACGTCATGACCCCTAAAATTTGAACTTAGGTAACCAAACGTATAATAATGATATCTCAAATTTCATTTCAAATGATATGCAATATATTAAGTCATTGTTAATTTTTATAAGATCCGAGTGAATGAATTGTATTATTTCACTAATTAATTGATGAGTGTCATATCATTTATGATAACTTTTGTATAAAAAAAATTGCGATGGATGAAATATCCTTTTGAGAATTTAATGGTTTATCTCATTTATGATTTATTGTTGCATTTAATGATATTGCAAATAATTTTTCTGAAAAGATTATTGTTTTGACGAGTAAGTAAGTTTGGAGTAAATAATACATATGGCAAGTGTGAGGTTTGTTATTGCATTTATTTTGTGGATCTATTTAAAAGCCAAAAAAAGGCATTTCGATTCATTATGATTCCAGATAATTTCAAGCCATGTCATTATTGGGATAAAAATAAAGTAAAATGGTTAAAACTATTTTTATGTAATTTATAAAAATTAATGAAGCAACTACAGAATTTTTTAAACGAAAAACAATTGAAATGTGTGTGGAAAAAGAAGAAAAAAATAAGGCATTTAAATATCTTCTTAAAAAATACGATTGATTAAAATTATTTTAACAGAATGCTCTTCCAAATACAATTCCACATTTTTTTTATTGCAGTGGGATATTCCAAAATTGGCACAACTCATTAAGAATTCGGCAACTCAAATTTTATTTATCACTCTATGCATTTGACAAATTAAAAAGAAAAAAATTCATATATCTTCTGTTCAAAAGAAACCTTGGTAAATATTGTAAAACAAATTACCAATTTTTTTAATTTATGCCATTATATCGTCGCTATTTTCTCGCCCACTTTCTTAAAATAGAATCAATATTTATTGATGGGTTGGGTTCCAAAGTAAGCACCAATTCAACAAAATGGTTTTATAGCAGAAAAAACACTTGTAAGACATTCAGAACACATTTTTCAATTTTGTCTTTTGAAAATGAGTCTTGAGTTTCCGCAAGCCAAGTAGAATGGCTAAAACATGTATGGTATCAAAGAAAGAGAAACACACGCACACACAGAGATTAGTGGGGAGATATATGAGTGTGTAATTTGTATATATATCCCCATTAATTGTTGATAGTCCAATGGGTCTATGCAAAAGGAAAAAATTGGCCGTCCTTTAAGACAAAATTGACTGTCACATGACAATGTTAGCACACTTGCCACGCAACGAAAATAAAGATTCCAAGAACAACTTTATGGTCCCCTTTCTGTCCAAACATATGCGATAGAAATTAGTGTAAACGACACTTGAAATATTTATGTAGATCCTCACACAATTGATTAAATATTTATAGTAGGATGGAGTGATAAATAGTTTCACAAAATTATTGGAATTAACTATTTAATACATGAGATCTATCTCATTAAGTATAAAAGATTGAGTGCTGCTTCAAAAGAATGACGTTGCTGGCAACAAATTTAACACAAAAATTTAATTAACTATCCTAGTTGAGATAATAAAATCTCATGTTGAAAACAAAAGCTTTAAGGTTCGAACCTTCTCATTTAAGAAAATCAAGTCAAAATATTACATCTTCCAGCACATATCAAAGATTTTTTCAAAGGCAGACTGATAATTCAGGGTAAAAAAAACAAAAGGAATATATGCTATTCAAGACAGGTATACCTTGGACATGAAGTCTGAGTCCAGAACAAGAAGCAATTAGCTGATCTTTCAATTTCCAAAACCCAACAAAATCTTTGTCAAAATATATGATCTAGTCCCATATTAAGCACATTCATAGCCATATCACCAGGTTCAAAATATTTTCCCCAAAAAGAGATGGAGATTCCATTGAAGTTGAGTTGTGACTGTCCCAACGTTTTGCAATTATATGGTTCAGGATACCATGCCTATGAATCTTTTTTTTTTTTTTTCATGTTTCGAAGTCTATCAAATGAAAAACGAAGGTAAATAAATAAAAATTGTATAAAACTGCGAAAAAAATTAATGAAATGAAGAGAAAATCACAAGAATCCTATGAAGAGGAAGCTAAACGAAACCTTCCGGAGCCGAGAAGATGCCTTTTTTGTTGACATTTGTGCCTATACATTTATTTTTTTTAATTTTGAAGAAAGTATTGGTTAACAGAACGAAATATTAATAATAGATGCTGGCAAATTTTGAGCCAGCTTGGCTGAATTTTGAGCACCACATTACAAGATCTAGGTGTATGTTTAACTATGCAAAACGAAACATCTATTAAATGTAAGTCCCTTGACCTCTGGAACCAGACAACTAGTCTCTTTCCTACTAGACAACCTTCCATCGATCAGACTAATAATATTTACTAAATCATGTTCTACAGTTAATGAAGTTGGACCCAAGGAAATTGTTAGTTTAATGTCACAAGCCGCTCAAATTTTCCGTAATTGGAGGATAATTATGTGCACATGAGTTTGCTTAGGAAAAATTCACTTAGGCGTGAAGTGCGCTTAAAAGCGGGATGCACTTAGAAGTGGGATGCGCTTAGCAAATCACTCAAGCCCATCCCAAAATCTAGAATTCTCTGCAAATTATAAATAAGCTAAAAGTTTATATGTTTCTCCACATAGTTCTCTAGGATATTTATGGTAGTTGTTAGGAAGTTTTCTCCCAAAGAACTCTAATACTTATAAATAGGGGTGGGCCCCCTCATTTGCCCACCAACCACATCACACACACAAACACTCCAACACACACACAAGCTCTCTAGATTTTGTAAAAAGCTCTCTTGTATATTCTCTCTTTGAGAGTAATAAAATCATATTCAGCCATATTGCTCTACTTCTCTCTAGTATTTTCCGCAAGTGTTCTTGCTTTGCTATTTTGAGGGGTGTTCTAGGCTTCCTTAGCAACTTGTTTGCTACAAAGACATCTTGGTCACAAAACATGGACATGCAAGGAAAAAAAAATATTGATACGTTCTAAAAATAATACGCATTCTTCTACAGTGAACAAAAAAATTTAGGCTAATGGTAGCAAGTGAAGGAATTGTGATTTCATGTGCATTTTGTTGACATGAACGTAAAGAACTTTTTTATAGTTTATATTGTTTAATATAACATTTGAATTGCAAAATAGGGGTACAAAATGGATACACGAAGTGATAAAACTAAGCTGATTATGATAAATATTGAATTATAAGATTTACGTTTAATCATAAAAACATAAGTGGCGCACAAAGGCACGAATTATCATCCATGATGCAAGTTCAAACAACTGCATAATAAGTTGCCCCAAGCTAAACTATTAATCTAGTAACTATTCCACGTGGGATAATTTTCCTATCACCATCTATCATGTGCAAGCCAAATTTGTTGCTTGGTCCTTACATGTGGTAAGGTAATATGAATCCACTTGTGCATAAATTTAGCTCCGATATTATATAGAAGCCTATGACCCAAAATTATACTTAAAGGTTATTTCAAGATTTGAGGGTTGCCTCAAGCTAATATTATTATTAGTGTGGTAACCTTTTTTTGGTTGTTGATATGTGATATTTTCCCTATAACTTTTATTAATCTTTATGCTTATGTTTTGTCATTTATCCTAAAATATAACATTAACAAAAGTTCCAAAATTTCCTTCAAGAGATATATTTGAGACAAGTAATTTGTGCAATAACTTTGTGAATTGATGAGGAAATTCAGAGAAAAGAATATATGTGCCAAACGTAACGTTTATTGTTGTGTTTATTTATAGAGCTATTTAAAGCCCAAAAAAAAAGCACCCGTCTGCTATGATTTCAAATAAGTTCAAGCCCTATGTCATTATTGGTACAAAAATGTATCAGAAAGGTTAAAAACTATTTTTATTTAACTTATAAACTTAGGAAATTATCAACTGTCCGCTCTTAAATTGCGCTATTATAAAAAATATTACAATATTTTCAGGTTTTATCATTCATCTACCATAAATTTACAATCTGCATCATTTATCCACCAAATCATTAACTTCGTTAAAAAGTGATAGACGTCACAAGGGTACTTTAGATATTTAACACACAAAAAAATAAAAGAGAAATTATCTAAGCTTACCATGTTATCAAAATTGCTACAAGATTTTAAATTTGTTCAATTTTCCAATCTAAGTTTATGACCTCCAAGATGTTAATTGCAGTTTGTAATTAATGAGTTCATAAGGATAATTTAGACACTCAATATGCAAAATAAAAAATAAAATAATGGCTTAAAACATTAAAACAAAAAACTACTTTTTATAATTGATATTCAATTAAATACACATAAACTCTATTTTTTTCTTAATTAAAAATATTCTAATTTATTTTCTCAATTTATCATCATAAATTTGCATTAATAAACTAAATCCACAAATTACCCTAAACCCTAATTCATAAATGCCCAATCAATCTAATAGTGTAATTCAATTTCATAATTAAAAAAGGTAAATTTATTATATTAAATTTAAATTTATTCATAAATGCCCAAAGTAAAAAATGCCCTTAAATTCAAGGGTAAAATAACATTTTATTTAAATTCTATAAATTATTCTAACAATGTTAACATTTTGGTGGTCGGTTAAAATAAGTTACAAACTTAAAATAGAAAATCAAATAAATTCAAAATTTCAAACTATTTAGATTAAATTTAGGATATATGGTTAATAATTTTTCCATGTCTTTTTACATTGGTTGATATAAATTACAAACTTAAAATAGAAAATCAAATAAATTTATATTTTCAAACTATTTAGGACAAACTTAGGGTATATGATTAATAATTTTCTTTTATCTTTTTACGTTAAATTGAGTTTCAAAGGTAAAATGGTCAATTTATTATAATTTTGTTAATTTTTTAGTGGAAGCAAACGATATAATAGACGAATGATATAAATTGTAAAATTAAGGTGCATGAATGATACAACTTTAAAGTATTGTAGTAATTTTAATAATAGAACAATTTAAGGATGGATTGGCAATAATTTAAACTTTAATGAAGCAGCTAAAAACAATTTTTAACAAAGAAAAATAATTGAAATGCTTTAAGAAAAATAAAGGAAATTAAATATCTTTATAAAAACATAATTGAGTAAAATCATTTTACAAAATGCTATTTCAAATGCACATTCCACAAGCCAAGAACGGGTGGTTAACAAAAATCTCACTTTTGCATAATCCAAAAATAACCAATACTAATCACATAAAAAATAAAAATTATTATTGTCATGACACACTTTCTTCGCCGTCTAGAAAGGTAGAACATTTTGAAGTTCCTCGATACAAAATGCGTGCTACTACTAAATTAGCCCAATTAATGCCCATCGAAAAGGCCATCAATTTAGCCAGCAATTTTGTCAAAATTTCAACAATTGAAGAAATCTTGAGATGCATACAACAAAGTCTTGAAACTTTAGTCTTCACAATTTGAGCACGCACTAAATATTAACCATCCATCTACAGAGCAAGTATAGAACAAAGCTTGTTAGCTTCTTGCGCGAACTGAACACGCTGAACAAAGCTTTTTTTTTTTATGGATTTTTGGACATGCAACTCAGAGTTTATATCATAGAGCTACACTTTTTGGAGTAAGTGCTGACTCCAGCAAAAAAGAAACAAAAGAATTGAAATTAATGGAGAAACAGAGATAGCAGGAGAGACGGAGAGAGAGAAGAAGAAATATTTGCCAGTTTTTTATTCTCACTTTTTGACCTCTTGCCCTTTTTTAAATATCCTCTTTTATCCCACAACAATACAAGCGTAACTAACTAACTACAACATAATTAACAAAACAAATAGTCACAACAAAATAACCAAAATCACAGCTGTCACTCTTGAAGTATGTGGGTGCCCTGCGCATACGAGATAGACCTTTGATGGGCTCCTCGACCAGCTGGGTTTCTTCCTCTGTTTCAAGTGTTGATTTGTCATTAGTCTCGAGCAAAGTTGTATCATTTATGTTCGCTGCCATCTTTTTCTTCGCTGGCGTCTTCATTGGCATCTCCTCCTCTGTAGTTTGCTGTGCCTATGTATCCAACCAATAAATTGGGCATTAAATACGAATGATGAATAAAATGATTAAAAAAAAAAACAAACAGAGAAAATTATAATATAACACATATATATTGAAAGAGAAATTTTGATTTTAGGATAGATCAATTAGCTATCACAAACGAAAACATGAACCAACTGTGTATAGTGTCAAGTAACTAAAGTTCTCAAGAGTTGACCTGTGCTCCTGAATTCTTGGAATCATCTCTCCTTCTGAATTTGGACGAAGCTTGGGACAACGACGAACAACAACTCTATAGGATGCAGATGGAAATGGGATCTGATAACCCGCAGGCCAAAAGTTGGTGAGGTTTGGTAAACTAGACAATTTCAACTCCTGAAGTTCATTCATAACAATTTCATTGTAATCCGTGACGTCTGCTCCATCTTTATGCCAGAATACTTCTTCTAATTCAGCATTAACTTCTATCCTTAGGTAACTCAGTTTTTGAAGACTTGGAGCTACGCTGATATGAAATAGATGCTTTAGCTTGGGGCAATTAACAACTTCGATGCTTATGAGTTTTGGGAAACATACAGGTTGGAGATGATCCTCATCCTCATCCTTATCAATGATTTGCTCTAATTCACTGCAATTCCAAACATATAACCCCTTCAATTGCAACAGATTTCGAGCAAGTGTTGATGAGAGGAGATGTCTCAGCATACCGCACCCGTTTACAGATAAACTGGTAAGATTTTGCAGGTTAAAATTATGCGTAGGACCTTCATGATATAATACTTCCAGTTCTGGAAGATCTTTCAATTCCAACTCCTTCAAACATGGGAATAGTTTGTTTTCTTGTCCCTCAGCGATAATAGCTTCCACTTGAAATACCACTTGTACTCCAAGTTCTCCAATATACAATGATTCCAAATTTTTAAATCCGTGCTTCAACAGTGCTGGAATCGTGTCGCGCAAATGGGAGCATTTGCCTACTAGTAGAATTCGTAATTTCTGAGACAAATAAATAAATAACTTGATGTAATTAAAATTAGTTAGCAGCTAGGATTATCACATGATAAGTGATGAACACCGCAAAAAACAAAAACAAAAAACAAAATCCATACAAAAATATCATAATACATATGTAAACTAATAAAATAATTGAAAAATAATGGATTTAAAAAAAATGAAATTAGTTAAAAGAGTTCATGTGAAGTGATATAAATGTGACATTAGATTGTTTTAGAAAAATTATTATTCTATTAATTTATATGGCTTGATCAACTATTTAATTGAATTTGAGTAATATTATATACACTTCAGAAGTATTTGCATCAATTCTTTCTAAACCAAAATGAGATATGACTTTCATTTGAAGAATGGTTTTAGGCTCTAAAATAAAGGAATTTCCTTAAGATATTTGAGCATTATTATTATCATCACCACATCCACGATCATCATCATCTCCATCGGACCAAATAATTAATGGCTGATCATAAAATTTATTGCTAAACTATTATTTCGAGTAAAATTGAAGGAAAAGAAAAAACATAAACACAAACGAACATACCTCTTCAAGATACTGCAAATTGGCTTCAAGTTCAGTACTGATAGTCAAGTTGGGACAGTGCTGAAGGAATAAATCTTCCAATGCCGGCCAAGTTGAATAATAATTTTCTGAACAGAAGCTGATGAGTTCTGGGAGATCATAAAGTGATAATTTTCTCAATAAAGGGAGCACAATTATTGTATTTCCATCTCCTACACTTATTTCCTTTTCATTATGATCAGATTTTGCTTCGACGATACATTTCAGTCTCTCGCATCCACATACATGGAGACTTTTAAGCTGTTCCAAACTTCGAGCTTGTGACAACGTGAAGATATATGTCAACTTGTTGCACCCAAACACATACAATTCTGTAAGAGTTTGGAGACTGATCACATGTTGTGGGGGCGCCTTCCATATACACTTCAGTTCTGGTAATCGGAACATTTTTAACTCTGCTAATCTTGAGAGACTCTTTCCATGCGGCGACTTAGAGGCTTCCATTATGCATTCTAAATCTTCGCAATCGCGGACATCAAGACAAGTCAACTCATTTAAGCCCCTTTCATCTATGCTTGGCACAATATTGTAACAACCTATAATCCCACTTAAATAAAGAATTTCCAGTTCTTGATACAATGCCGAAAAAATACCGAGCGAGGTCGCCGCTTCATGAGTGCAATTCTCAATGATTAAGCTCTTTCTCTGACTACCATATTTCATTTTATCAACAACTTGTTGACCTTTACCCATGACGTACCTTTGCAATTTCGGGAATGTAAAGCCTTTTGGAAGACATACAACAGATCCGTCGGCTTGGGAGTTCAACTCATCAAGCCTAGCATTACTTTCTTCTGAACTCATCCCTTCAACCTCCCAATTTTTTATCCGACCATAAAATTCTTCTAATTTTTTTATCGTAATGGGAGAAACAGAACCGGTATCAATATATAGAAGTTTCAATTGGCGAAGTTCATCCCACAATTCTTCAGGAATTTCAATGGGAGACTTTCGGAGAAAAAGAATTTGAAGTCCCTTCAACTTTCCAAGAAAAGACGCGTCACTCACATCACATTGAATCAACTGCAAAACTCGGAGTTTTTTGTCGAGGAATCGAAGCGATTTTAGTGAAAGGACTCCACCAATTATAGTAACAACTTTCAATGCTGGCATCCCTTTAAAAAAATATTCTGGAATTTGCAATTCGTAAAAATATTCGGTGTTCTCCAATCGCAGAATATGAAGGTTAGGGCATTTCAAATCACTAGGAAGCTCTTCTTCTTTTTTATCTACGACAAAAGACATTCCCCTGCACTGTTGCAGGCCTTCTTCCACCGCCCGTTCCACCATTTCGATGCCAGTTACACTAAAAAATCTCTCCTCTTCCTCCTCCTTCGTTTTGCTTATCCATATGGCTACATCACGGACTACGTCATGCATTTTCACAGATCTGTCATTACCAGTGTCTAACAGCAATGAAGAAGCTTTGAGCTCTTTCATCGTTCCACTCAGTAGGCTTCTGGTGTTCTCTATTGACTCAGCTTGATACCAAGTCAACCCTACTGCATATCCAACCAAATCATCCAAATCTATCTCATAATCCTCTGGAAACAAAGAACACAACAAGAAGCACGACCTGGAATCCTCACCATTCAAATAATCGTAACTAAATTTGAGACAACCGTAAACATCTCGGTTCTCCATATCAATACCTTCTATTGCATAGAGTTTTGCAGCCTTTAGGTTATGTAGAGCTAGATTCCATTCATGAAATCCTTTTCCTCTTAGTGCACTTCCAACAGCTTCAATGGCTAAAGGCAGCCCGCTACATTGGCCAGCAACATCTTTGGAAACATCATTCAAGGTGGAGTCATTTGCATCAATGCCGGCATTTTTTTGCAGTAAAGCCAACCCTTCTTCTGCCGTTAGTGTACCCAGTTGAATCTGCGGGTCACAACGCATGCTTTTACAAACTGACTGCAGGCGAGTGGTTAGAAGGATTTTACAAAGATTGTCGCTATCACCAACAGGAATACCTAATTTTTCCTTCAAGTCGAGAGCATTCCAGACATCATCGATGATTATGAAGATCTTGGTGCTTTTACTGTCAGAAAACATCGAGCGCAATCGGTCTACTCCATGGTTTTCATCTTCCTGTTTTAATTCCCAACCTAACGACTTCATCAGCTCGTTTCGAACATTTATTATGTTTGGATGCCGAGATATAGTGGCTATCCCCACCTTATCGAAAATGTTTTTTTGCCGAAGTTGATTGCCCACAAATTTTGCCAGGGTTGTCTTTCCTACACCACCGAGACCATACAATCCCACCATCTTTGTGCTCTCTTTTTTCAGTGCGTCAATGATCTGATTGCAAGCTGATTCTCTGGTCTCGAAAGTAGAAGTAAAATGACTTGGCAAACTTAATTTTCTCTCTAATGGTAGAGGTTTAGGAAAGGCAACTGTTTCGAATTGGCTGCAGTCTAGCAGATCAGACAACTTGCAAGTCTTCTCTGATGCTTTTCTGCCCAGACGATACCGGCAACACCAATTAGGACACAATCCATGAAGACTACTATCCTTTTCATCTATCTCTGCTTTCAACTTCCAAACATCGTCCAATTCTTCGACTCCATTATTCAGCCACTCCATTACATTTTCATCGACTACTATGTCGGGGCATTTTCGCAGTTCATCGTCTATTCTTGTTTTGATGCCATCTCGTGCCTTCTTCAACTTAGTTTCTTTATCCTCAAGTTCTTTAACAATGCTGTTGAAACAGAACATATAGCGAGCTTGGTCAATGGCTGCATTCACCAATAATTCTTCAACCTTTGATTTTAAAGCTTCCATGCTATTTATCTGCAAATAACGAAGTTGGTCTCAGCACGCTATTAGCGAAACAACAAGGATTGATCACCAGACAAAATGAGAACGTTTAATTACCTTTTTCTGTACTGTGAATGCCCGTCTAGTAACACCAGCTTTGACCAATAAGAGCAAAATGCAGAGGCGGGGCCTTAAGAGTTTCGGTGGCCTTTAGCTGCAAAACGGCAGATGACAAATAAGGTAAACGTTCCCAGCAAACGTGATTTACGGTGAATTATATTCAAATTAGATTATTTTAAAAGTTGGTAAATTATTTATCACTCTATCTTAATGATATCTTATTTGGGATGGTAAAGATTGGGGTAAATTCCCTTTTATTCTCACATGTTTATAGTATTTATATTTTTATAAATTACCTAAAACATCCATGTAACTTACTTTTATAGCTATTGAGCATATCATTTCAAATATAAAATACTATTTCTGTCTAATATAAATTAAAAATCAAACAAATCTATCATGCAATAAATGAAAAGTAAAGAATATTAATTAGGTTTTAATGGAAACAAATATAAAACATAAAGGTTTTGAGTAACTTTTGTGATTTTTTTTTTAATGTTCAATTTAGAATTGAATAATTTGCATAATGAAATTTTGAGGTTTCTATAATTTATATGAAGATAAACTGCAAAATAAGTTTATATGCCGAAATTAAAATAGTTATATATTAGCAATCATATAATTATCAAAACATTTAATAAGACTTATTTAAAAATTGGCCAATTGTGTTTCATGAGGAAAACAGAGAGCATTATGGACTTATATTGGGTCTTGGGATTGAAAAACTAAGGGTAAGGGGCCGGGAGGTAGGACGGTAGGAAAATTATTATTATTATTTTTTTAAATATGGTCAACAATACTGACTTGGAGGTGATTGCCGTTAATAAATTATCTTTAACTTAAGAATTAATACAAACAAATGGCAAGAATAATATAATGAAAATTAATGTAATAAAAAATTGCATTAAAAGACTTAGAACTTAAAATTCTCGACCATTTTATCTGTGTATGTTTTTAATCCAACGTGCAAAATTGGCAAAAAACAAAGTAATACAGCCATTAAAAGTAAAACAAACATCTAGTTAAGAGCCTATGAAACAATAAGATCTCATACCTTTTTCGTTATAGATCCTAATTACTGATGAAAGCTCTAATTAAGAGAGTCGCACAAGTTCAGAGAAAATTAAAAGCTGCATCCAGCAATGTAAATAAACATCAGATCAAAACAACATAAGCATATATCTAGCTAACTAAACATCATCTATAACTCCTTGTTCTCTGTCAAATCTTTCATTCTTAGGTTAAAAAAAAAAATTGAAATAATAACTATTAAGTGATATAGGAAGCAGAGGTAATGTACCCAGACATGACAGATCTGTGACTTCAAGAGTATGAAAAATCATTGAAACTTTGGGAGAAAGGTCTGAGTCATGAGTCATGTTTCACAAGTTGCCATTGACTTCGTGGGTTGCTTTTATTTATTATTATTATTTTTTCAAATTCTATATCAGTGAGAATTGAAATGTGGAAAGTGAAATGATACACATGCCTTATCATCTATCATGAGGGGTAATTTAGTAAAATTTATTTAAAATAAAAAAAAAGTTTAAAACAATTTAATAAGAAGCTTTGTGTCCAACTGTTTGTATATGGGGTGTCTCTTGGGTTCTTGAGAGAATCAGTTTAATTAAATATAAGATTTTTATTTTTCTTTTATATATTCCTCAATTCAAAATAATGCTTTTTCTGATTAAATAAATGAAAATTGACGTACAATCTGTCCTGAACACACCATTCAATTGACCGTTTATTTCCCCTTAAATTTTTAATCTCAATGAAACATAGATAAAATAGGAACCACACATCCATAAAAATACTATAGATTGAAGAAAATGAATTTTTCTTGTAAGTATTTTTGGTTCATACGAAAGAATTCTAGCAAGTTAATACAAAAGTACCATAAATTTATAGTAGTACAAGAGATTTTTTTTCATTTGCTGTTAAGAGTTTTCGAGATGCAAAAAAATGGGCGAAGGATGAAGATGAGAGAAGAAAAAATATTAAGAATAGTTTTGGCATTTTGATGGATTTTATAGAGTAAAACCTATATTTGCAAATCTGACAATTTTTAATGGGGTGTTATGAAATAAAGGTGTTTAAAGTATAAATAGGTATACCCAAAATTTAATAAAGTTCGATCATTTTCTATTATGAAAACCTATATTTGACTAGTATGATGTTAATTTTGGGGTCCAACTATAGTGTACAGTTGTATAGTACGACAGTTAGATTCAGCTATTGAATTTATCTCTAGTGATAATTAGAGGTTAAATTCAATGATCAAATATAGTTGTAGTACCATATAACTGTGGTATCATAAATTTGCCCTTAATTTTGATAAGTCATTTTTTGGTAGATTATTTTTCTGACACGCTCTCTAGTTTTGGTGAAAAAAAACTGTATAGTTTTAAGGAAAAAAAATAATAAATCAACAAAATATATTGTTGTTTTCGACAACTTCTGCGCTGTCAAGTGCGCCTGGGCATTGCCTTCTTCATGATCAGTAGCAAAACGGGCAAAGTGGATATGCTAAAAGTGATGAAAATTGAAAAGCCACACGTTATAATAGTTAAAAAGAGTAATAGAGATTCGAAGACTTCAACATCCTTTTGCAAGTGCACTCATGATAAAATTTGAAGGATTTCAGGGCTATTACCCCCTTTTTTCTTTAATCAATATTTTTAATAAAATAATATCATAATTCCCAAATAATATCCGTTTTTTTATTCAAGTTTTCATGATACCCACCTATTGGATAATTAATTTAATTATTTATTACTCTTAACTTAAAATATATAAATAAGTTAATTTTTTGTTAAATTATTTATTACTCTTATCTAATGGGTATTTTAAATAAATTGAAGTGAAGAGTATTTTAGTAAGTTAAAATAATCCATCAATATTTTTAATGTATAAATATGTTCACTTACTGAATTACTTTTGATAATAAAATATATTAATGGACCAATATGTTAAAATTTTAAAAATTAATATTTTTTTATTCTTTTAGTAAAACATAAGAGACTACATCTTTAATATCCAAATAATAACTTCTTGGTTTGGTTGGATCAATGGTTTGATCACAAAAAGACAAAAAAATAAGTATGAAACTACAATTATACTGTAACTGGACTCATTAATTTAATCATTTGTTAAATTATTTATTATTCTATCTTACCATATATCCAATGTATATAAATGTCACCTTATTTGGGGTGGTAAAGATTGGGGTAAATTGAATAATTTGTATCAGAATAATTTAGGTTTGTGTAATTTATATGAAGATAATCTGCAGAATAAGCTTATATGTCAGTTTTAAAAGAGGGATATTAGTAATCATAAATTTATCAGACTTTTTAATAAAGATTTTGTTTAAAAATTGGCCAACTGGGTTTCACGAGGAAAATAGAGGAGCATGAACGGCGGCACTTTTAATTTTTATTGTTGTTGTACAAATGAAATTTCAAAAGATTGAAAGGCTAAGGGGCCAGACGGCCAATAGGAAAAATTAATTTTATTTTTAAAGTATGGTAAACAATACTGACTTGGAGGTGATTGCCGTTAATAAATTATCTTTAACTTAAGAATTAATACAAACAAATGGCAAGAATAATATAATGAAAATTAATGTAATAAAAAATTGCATTAAAAGACTTGGAACTTAAAATTCTCGACCGTTTTATCTGTGTATGTTTTTAAGGCAAAGCTTATGTTACATTGGCAGTATGTTACAGCCATAAAGTTTTAAAGCCTTAGAAAATACAATAATTGTTAAAAAGTTCAATAAGTTCTAAAATTTTACTTTCAACCCCAAGCTGCAGCTAGACAGCAGTACTGCAATTACTTCAATTTTTTTTGAAGTTTTTCATTTTATTTTATAACAAATTTAGTACCAAATTACTCAATAATTATTTTTATTTTATTTAATTGAATCTCTAACTTATTATCTATTGAGTTTTTATTCATTATATTAATAATCTCTTACTTTAATATATCATGATTTTCAATGTTGAAATCTTTCATTAATTGTTTAACTTTATTAAATTATTTAATCAATTGATCTCTTAACTTTTTATTTTTTTATTTTTTTCATTAAAATTATTAATTTCTAATATGTTGTTTATACTTTCTATATCATTTATAAATAAATTTGGATTTTCTAATTTATTTAATAAAAATAATGACATTCAGTTTAATCGATTATTTCTCCATATCTAAATCATTGATCATATCAAAGGATTTAAATCTTCTATAGAAAAATTATTTTTGCCTATAACTAGAAGGTGGTAACTTATTGATTTTTATGTTTTGTGAAATTATTGGAGGTTTCGGTAATTTATTCATTATACTATCTTTCTAATAATTTATTAAATTCATAACATATTTATCACATATAATATCTCTTATAATTCAAGATACTAAATGTAGATTACAAAATCTATGTGACAAAATTGATGGTATGTTTTTAGGATAAAAAAATAGATTGAATATATTTGTGTGTGCGCATTAGAAGAAAAATCTTGATTATGTCACAAGAGGGACAAAAAATTATAAATACATGTGCAAAAAGACATTTAAAATTTGTGAATTTTTATGAATATGATAATGGTAAAAACTCTATAAAGTTTAAAAATAGATATAGAAGAGATGGACAACAAAACTATTTAATTATACAAAATCAATGAGAACTTATTTTAAAAAATAGTAAATATGTGATTAAAAATAAATTTTTTATAAATTACTATCACACCTATACTTGATTTTAGGTTAAAATAGTTCACCATTAGATTTAAAAATTTGTCAAAATCAATAACCCATATTTATTGATGATTTGTTACATTGTTTGTGACATAAGCTTTCCTAACGTGCAAAATTGCCATTAAAAGTAAAACAAACATGAAGCTAAAAGCCTATGAAACAATAATATCTCATACCTTCTTCCTTATATATCCTCAATTACTCCCCAAAGCTCCAGTTAGAGAGTCGCACAAGTTCGGAGAAAATTAAAAGCTGCATCCGGCAATATAAATAAACATCAGATCTAAACCACATAAACATATATCTAGCTAATTGATATAGGAAGGAGAAGTAACGTACCGAAATGAGAGCAGCTAGTTCACAGATGACAGATC